>NC_056734.1:688292193-688587193 GCF_019279795.1 Protopterus annectens | reverse complement strand
AAGACTTACACTTTAATTAATGTATATTGGATACCTGGAATTGGTATTAATACAGTGAAACATCATCTTGGTAAGATCATATCATTCTCTATAGGAGATATTATTTTAGCTGGTGACTTTAATTGTATACTATATGAAAGTGATACTACCACTATAGGAAAGAGAACAATTACATCTAATGCAAAACATTTAAAGGATTTTGCTAATTCTTATCATTTGAATATTAATAATCAGATAAATTCAAAATCATTACCATACACCTTTTTTTCTAACAGATACAAACTTATTCAAAAATAGATAGGGTCTTTATTTCTAACCAGATGGTAACAGATTTAATTAATTCCAAAATCATTTCATGTCCTATATCTGATCATAATTCAATTGTTTTTGAATTCATGATAAAAAATACTCATAATGTTCAGATCAAAAGGATACCAGCATACTTAACTCAACTAAAAGACTATAAAGAATATATACTTTCAGAAGTAAAACATTTTTTAGACATGAATAACACTCCTGAAGTCTCCATTGTTTATGTTTGGGATGCCTTAAAATCATATCTATATGGACAAAGTATCAGATGGTATAATAATAAAAGGAAATCTTGGGATAAGGAATTGTTAGATATTCAAAGTAAATTAGACTCTTATAAACATAATAATAAAGAAAATATTATGGACAAGAAAGTTATTGAAGAAATAAACAAACTAAATGAGAAATACAAAGAAATTTTAACTCATAAAGTTAAAATAACTTTAGAGAAATACAAGTTTTGTCTTATTCAATAAGCCCCAAATACTTACATAGACTTAAAAATAAAACAAAAAGGTTGAATAAACAAAACCATATCAAAGAAATCTTTTCTCTAAGGAAAAAGAAGAATGTTTCTAGTATACCAGAAATACTAGATGAATTTAGAAATCACTTTCACAAAATTAACCATAATAATATTAACATGGAACCTAAAGATAAAATAAAGGAGTTTATAACCACAAATATGAATAAAAGCTTAATAAACAACAGATTAAACTATTGGACAAGAGTATTTCATATACAGAAGTTATTACACAAATAAATAAGCTTAAATCAAACAAAGCACTGGGTAATGATGGTATTATACCAGAGATATATAAAATCCTTTCTAAAAATACATATTCATTAATACATAAGGTTTTTTTTTGGCCCAAACTGAGTTAATAACCCCCCCCCATCTTGGCAATATACATTTATTTCGCCAATTTTAAAACCTAATAAAGATCCAACTAGATGTTCTTCATATCGGCCCATCTCATTACTTAATGTTGATTATAAAATGTTTATGAATATCTTTGCTGATAGATTGAAGACAATCATTCCCGGCATTATATATATAGATCAGACAGGCTTCATTGTAAATAGAAATACTTTTGATAATATAAGAAGAACTTTAACATTAATAGATTTTGCAAATAGGAAAAGAAAGATTTAACACTTATTAGTCTTGATATAAGTTCAGCATTTGATTCAGTAAGTTGGGACTATCTGTTTACCTTAATGAAGTGCACAAACTTCTCGGATGCATTTGTAAATCTAATTGAACATTTATACAAAGGAACGTTGGCTTATATTAAGGTAGGAACATATGTTTCACAAAAATACCCATTCTTAAAGGTACAAAACAAGGATGTCCACTTTCTCCACTATTATTCACTTTAGTAATGGAGCCTTGGGCTAATTTGATCAGAAACAGTACTGACATAGAGGGTTTTGAAATAGATGAAAATACAACATCCAAAATTCAACTTTTTGCAGATGATGTTCTAATTACATCAGCAGGATCTAATTCTTCTATACAGTCTCTATTTGATAACATGATGAATTTTAAAAGTATTTCTGGTTTAATATTCAATGAAGAAAAAACTAAAATACTACCTATATATATATACGAAAAAATATTCTCATTAGTGATTTTACTAAATATGTACCCAATTCAGGTCAGATAACTTATTTAGGTATAATACTATCTAAAGATATTAAATCTATTATATATAATAATTATAATACCTGTTTTCTTAATATACAAAATCTTTTTAATACCTGGAATAATATGTTTTTTACTATGGAGGAGAGACTTACAATTATTAAAATGATAATATTCCCCAAGATTTTATACTTAATACAATCAATAATACTTCCACCTACAAAAATAATTATCAAGAAACTGAACACACTAATGTTAAATTTCTTATGGGCACCTAATAGACCTAGGATTGCATTAAAGAAACATACTAATAGCTGGTCTCAAGGGGGTATTTCTTTTCCAGACTTTAATTGATATACTATCTCTTCTATTGTAAAAGTTATTACTTTATTAACAGATCAGTCATATGTCACAAAATGGAAAGATTATTGGGAGCTAATTAGTATACACTTCATGAAAATCTCCGTAACACATAAAAATATGATTGTAAATAACTCCATGTTATGGTTACTAAAGGAATTTTGTACTTCACCTATTACACCTAAACATATGGTTTGTTACCCATTAAATATTATTATTAGTTATCGTAACTTTATATTCATGCACCCTAAGTATAGGGAATGGAATTTTATTGTATTTCCTATAATGTATACTCAGGGTATGCTTTTGTCATCTACTTCTGAAGGAACTCATTTAGCTATAGATAATGATCTAAAGTACTGGTATCAGTTGATATCTGATAATAAAGTTAAAAATCTAGATTTCTTAAAACAAGAATTTGATCTAAGAGAAACTTGCTGGTTAGAGGTTCAGACCTTTAGACAACATCTCATTAATAAAATAGATTTAATGTCTATAACTGTTAAAGAATCTATTCCAACACTGATTGATTACTTGATATTAAATTTACAACAGTTTCTGATAAAGGTAAACTTTCATACATACATAAAGTTATCAGACAAGAAACTTTTTACAGTGTAGATTCATACTGGAATTATTTCACTTCTATTAATGGGGACCCACCAAATCAACAAGATAAACAATATATATTGGAATCTGCTTATAGAACTACGTCTTCCATTGTCTGGAGACTTTATACATGGAAATTTTTACATAGATCTTTTTATACACCTTTGATGATGAATAAAATAAATAATAAAGATAATCTGTGTAAGAGATGTAATGTAGAAATTAATGCTGACTGGGCTCATATGTTTTATGACTGTATAAAATTGAAAGAATACTGGAAGTCAATTAATGAATTTTTGCAGGCTCTTTTTACAGATAATTTCATTATTTCTAAATCTCTTATATTATTCAACACACCTGTACCTCAAAGTGTTAAAAATGTTAAGCTTCCCTTGTTATGGTCTATTCTAGCAGTGGCTAGGAAAATAATAACTAGAAATTGGATTTCAGATACACCTCCTTCGTTCAATGAATTTAAACATGTTATGAATATAGTGTGCCATATGGAAATAAACACAATTAGGACTAGAACAAACAGAAAAAACATCTTATTTTATTGTATGGGATAATTTACAAAATTTGTTAAAATTTTTTTAATTTCAATAGCATGATATTTTAGTTTAATTAATTGATCTGATTGTAGTGGATGTCTTTGTAAATACTTTAGTTGTTTTGTTGAATATTATAATAATACCTATTTTTAATTACTTGTATAAAATTGTTATGATATTTCTCTTATATGTTAAAACAATAAACCTGTTTTGAAAAAAAAAAAGAATTGCCTAGACATAGTAAGGCCTTAGTGAGTCTAATTATGGTGACTGCCAAAAAAGCAAATACTAAAAAATGAAATCAAAGTCTAAACCACCTGTAGTAGTGAATACAGTAATAGAGATAAAACAACTGGAAATGGGATCTTTAAAAAAGAAGTAATAGAGATAAAACAACTGGAATGGGATCTTTAGAAAAGGGTAGGGCCAAATTACACAGAAAATAATAGGAACTGTGGAAACAAATACATGCAGAATAACATTCGGGAAGAGGAATGAGGTCTAAAAGAAGGTGTGATGATTTGAGGGAGTGCCATCTGTGCCAGGAAGAGTAGGGCAGGGCATTTGTAACATTTGCCAATATAACTAGCTGGAGTTTTGTAAATAATTTTATGTCATTTGACTATCACACTGATTTGTACAGATGCTTGTGTTAAAACGTATTTGTATAGTTGCGTTAAAAATGCATCAACAGTGGGTCCTCCTGGACAGAAAACAGATATACATGTATGTCAGACAGTATTGCTATAACTGATTAAATGTATATGTTTTAATAGAGAATTCTGGAAGGGAAGAGGTTAATCTCAGTCTAGCTAATTTTGAAAAAGTAGTTTGAAAATGAAATGGGTTGGTTTAACTATAAAGCTTTTATCTTACAGGTCTGACTGCAGCCAGAGACAAAATGTCTGGGAATACCAGGACTAGGAATCTTACTGTATTGTCCTAAGGGGCGAAATAATTGTTACCCTGGAAGGGTGGAAGTTTCTGAAATTGTTTTATAGCTTTCAGATGCTGCAACAGATCTTAGCAAAGCTCTGGGTGTGTATTGTACCAGAGTCAGGTGACCAGATGTGATGTCATTCTATAACCAGCACTGAAATGATTCTTTATATATTAGTGAGAGATATGATGGAATGCTTGCAGCAGCACTTTGTTTTTTGGAACCTGACAGGAAAGATCTCTCACAGATATCTCATACAACCACACACACATCAACTTGTCTTGTCGTAGTAAGAAACTCAACACTTATCATTTTGCCTTTCTGTAGTAAGTAACTTAACTAGGGAACAGTAATTCTTTAGTCAGTCAGGAAAATACTGTCAGATTAGTTAAGTATTGTTTTTCTGTATCTGTGTGACTCTAACCAACTGAGTTATTTTTTATATCTCCTATGACTGAAACTATGGTGTTTATTGTAACTAGATATTCAGTATTCTCATGTTTTCTATTTTACTATTAAATATTTCTATAACTTTTACTGTGGCTGGTCTTTTTGAGAATACCTTTAACATATTAAGGGTACTTATGCTTATTTTAGTAACACTGTGGCCGCTCCTGAAAGCCTTGCTGCTTTGGTCAAACTCTACTATTTGTATTAGTATAAATTTTACTCAGTAGAGTTGGGTGCCCTTGTAACAGCCTTAGAGTAGCTGACTGATGGCAGCCTAATTACCTTACAGTCTGGGTAAAGGGGGCACAGTTGGTAAATCTATGCCAGCCTTTCCCAGGTGTGTGTGTGTGTGTGTGTGTGTGTGTGTGTGTGAGTGTGTGTGTGTGTGTGTGTGTGTGTGTGTGTGTGTGTGTGTGTGTGTGTGTGTGTGTGTGTGTGTGTGTGTGTGTGTGTGTGTGTGTGTGTATGTGAGCATGTGAAAATCAAATATCCAAGAGTGTGTCAGCAACTTGGAAAAGGGACACAGAGCTTCAAAGTGGTCAGTGTGGAGTCTTGTTTGAGGCCTGGAGAGAGACAGAGAGTCCAGTCCCAGGTCTGCAGGGCACTCCCAGTGTGCTATTATGGGAAATTGTACTTGGTACAGACAGCCTTATCTGAAAATACTATGTGTATCCTTTTTTGCTTCTACTGGCCATCCATCACTGGTGTTTAGTGGTGAGGACTGAGGCTCCTTGATTACTGGTCCGGAATAGGGACTGTCACAGAAGGCAGTATCTGAATGAGCTATGTAATGTTTGATTGACAATGACCGAATAGATTATAAGAGATGTATAACGTTTACAGCTAAAAATATGTCAATATGTTTTGTTTTCATTTATATTAATGTATTATTGCCTATGTCATAAGTGATAATTTAATAAAGATGCTTCTTATTTAAAAAAGAAATAAAGTTTAAAAAAAAAAGCAGAGTTGTTTATGAACACAATTTTGAGGTGCATACAACTTTTAATAAAAGGGTCCTTTTCGAGTATATACAAAAGTTATGTTCTTACCATAACGTTCCATCTGTGTTGTTGATCTTCATTCATTCTTGGGTTCAGTTCCGACCTCTCAGAACTGACACAGCCATTATACATAGCTCGCACCAGCCAAAAACTCTTGAATTAAGGCTCTATCCACAACGCCTCTCTCCCCATTACCTCAGATCGAGTTTGCCTAGTATTTAAGAAAATATAGAAGCCCTAAGGTATAACCCTATAACATCCCAGGACTAGATATGGACCTCCAGGAGTCTTTAGGAGGGGGGAGGAGGGTGGGATGCCAAGAATGAATAAAGATCGACAACAGAGATGGAACGTTATGGTAAAAACATGACTTCTTTATCTGATATTGTCAATTTTCATTAATTCTTGACTGATGGGACAGAGTCCCTAGCTACTTCAGATCTTGGGAGGCCCTAAGGAAGGATATTCCTGAGCACCATAGAACCAAAGGATGCTCTTCCCCTGGAGACCATGTCTAACTTGTAATGAGTAATAAAATTATGTAGAGTAGCTGAAGTTGCAGATGCACATATGTCTTCCACAGTAGCTCTAGAATGGAAGACAGCTGAAGAGGAAACATAACTTGTAGAATGAGCTCTAACAGTATTTTGACAATGTGACCTTTGATATAGGCTTGCCCAATCTGGGTTCTGAAAATGACAGAAATAGTTAGCCTGACTTTCTAGAAGATTTTGTCCTGTCAAAGTATAAATGTAATTGTCTGCAGGCATCTAACAAGTGTAGACAGTGCTCTCCTTTGTTCATAAATTTTGGGAAGAAAACTGGTAAGTCTATGGACTGGTTAATATTAGACTCTGATACCACTTTGGGAGGGAAGGTGGGACTGGTTCTGAGTGATACTCTTTCTTTCTTTGTGAAAAATGACATATGGATGCTTCACAGATAAAGCCTGTAACTTTGAAATTCTCCTAGCAGATGTGATAGCTACTAGGAAGACAGTAGATAAGAACCTGAGGTCACAAGTGGCTGCTGGCTCAAAGGGTTGTCGAACTAAACATTGTAAGACTAAGATCAAATTCCATGGCACCACAGGATCCTTGAAAGGGGGTTTTAAATGCAGAGCGCCTTTAAGAAAAATTTTGCATAGATGACGAGACATCAAGGAATAGTCATCAAAACCATTACGAACATTTGAAATGGCAGCCAAATGAACCTTAATTGTAGACACAGAAGCTCTAATTTCAAACAAGGTAGCTAAATATTCCAGTACCTTGTTAAATTATGCTAAAAAAGGGTCTATCTGATTTGCAGTCATACAAACTGAAAATCTTTTCCATTTGCCAAAATAAAGCTTCCTGGTGGATGGTTTATGGGAGGCCAGAAGTATCTTTTGCACTGGAGAGACCAAGTTATTCAGCCTGGAAATTACTGGATTTTGAGAAACCAATCCATCAGCTTGAGCTTTTGAAGATTGGGATGCACCAAACCCTGAGGGTGAGACAGTAGGTCCTGAGCTTCGTCCAGAGTCCATGGACGGTGAACCAGATGAGGCCAAAGAAAGGGAAACCAGAGTTGACGGGGCCAGTATGGTGCAATGAGAATCACTTTGTTTCTCAACGGTTGGACTTTCCTCAGAAACTGGGGGATCAGTGTAATTGGGAGAAAGGCATACAAGAGTCCCGGGGCCAATCAAGAAGAAGTGCATCTCTCGAGGACTCAAGGGAGGATTTGGGCAAACTAGCTACTGCATTTGTGGTTTATGGGAGAAGCAGATAGATCGCAGCAAGGCTGACCCCATCAACAAAAGATCTTCGTTGTTACATTGGGATTTAGAGACCACTCATAAGGCAGGAGGATACATCTGCTCAGTTTGTCTGCAATCACATCGGAGTTCCCCGGGATATGTGTTGCTATCAGAAATTGGTCGTAAGCGACTGCCCATTGCCAAATCCTTACAGCTTCCTGACATAGAGGGTAGGACCTGGTTCCCCCCTGTTTGTTAATATACCAGACTATGGACATGTTATCTGATTGGACTACAATTGTTCCCGAAAGAAGGACAGCCTGAAACGCTTGCAACGCTAAAAGCACTGCCCTCAATTTTAGGACAGTGATGTGCAAATTTGCCTCTTACAGGGACCAAGTGCCATGAACAGTCTTTCCCAGAAAATGCCCCAGCCACCCTATCTGGGAAGCGCCCATGGTCACTATGGCCTTTGGCTGAGAGGGGAAAAATGATTGACCCCATAGATTCTCTTCTGGCTTCATCCACCAAGATAAATCTTTCTTGCGGTGATTTATCAAGACTGAATGGGACATAGGGTGCATTAGAAATTACCACTGTGGCGCAAAGAGCCATTGAGCAGCCTCATGTGATACCTCACTAGGGGGATTAACGTTACTGCCGCTGCCATGGACCCCAGAGCTTGTAATACCAGATGAGCAGGAACTCTGTTTTGGGAAATGATTACCTGAAGTTGCATTCTAAGTTTTAACAGTCTGTGGAGAGGAAGGGAGGTTACACAGTATACTGTATTTAACTTTGCTCCAACGAACTCCAGATCCTGTGTGGGAGTCAATTGTGACTCTTCTTTGTTGACTGAAATGCCTAGTGTGTCGGCAAGCTGTAGAGCAAAGTCTATGAAGTAAAGCAGCAGATGCTTGGAGCGGCGGTGAGGAGCTAGCCATCTAGATATGGAAACACGCAGAATCCCTGTAGTCTCAAATGAGCTGCTATGACTGCCATGCATTTGGTGAACACCCTGGAGGCTGTGGTGAGACCGAATGCATCCTGAAGATCTATACAGCACATCCAATAGTCCTTCTCTAGAAAGGAAAGGATTGACTGAACCGTGACCATCTGTAATTTTTTCTGTTGTATAAATTTGTTCAGTAGGCTGAGATCCAAGATTGGTCTTCAGTCCCCTATATTTTTTGGCACTAAAAAGAATCTTGAGTAGAATCTGGATACTATTTGGTCTGGTGGGACTACTTGGATGACTCTTTTTTTGAAGCAGCTTTTGAATCTCTAATGCTGTTAGATCTCTCTGACTGCGTGCAACATCAGGGATTCGCTTTTGGAACTTTGGGCAAAGACTGAAGGGAATATGGCAACTTCTGGTAATTATTTTCTGCACCCAGGTATCTGAAGTTATTGTAAGCCACACTGAATGGTGCAGAGAGAACCCTCCCCCGATTGCTTCCAGAGCTAAGCAATTGGGTCGCCATTCAGGAGCACTGATAGGGCTGTCCAGGAAAGGAATCTCTGCAGCCCTGGTTACAAGGAACCCCTCTGCTACAGGAAGGGCATCTTCTAGAAGAATTTACCCCCCTCTACCCCAGGAAGAATAGTCGCCACGTGTGTCCAGAAAAGGCCCTTGGGTCTTCTTGAACCACATTTTTCCACTCCTCTGATTCATGGAGTAAGGTATTTGAGAAGCGGAAAACTGAACACCCACAACAGAAAGAGTCTTTCCATCTCTTTCACACCTGGCTAGTGTGTCTCTGATTTTTGGACCAAACAAGGAAGTACCATCAACAGGAGCGCTAATAAAGGAAGACTTAAATGTGCTCCGTGAAATCACACAAGCACATCCATTCATGACAGCCAATAGCAAAGCCTGTACCCGCTGCTCTAGACGTTAGTTCTCTGTATGAGCAATAAGCCGCAAGGACGAATTTGAGATCGACTCCAGGGTGGCAACCTGAAAGGCTACTTTATCTCTAACCCCGTCAGATACTGGTCCTGCAAGGGGGTCAGAAAACTCAGTTATCAGATGCCTTTGGAGTCTGGTAAAATGTGCCAAGAAGTTCAAGGACCAAATAGGGGGAGGAAGTCAGTCCCCCTAGCGAGATATCACATGAGGTTGCTCAATGGCTCTTGGCGTCACAATGGTCATTTCTAATGCACCCCATGTCCAATCCAGTCTTGACCCACATGCTAAATCTATCCATCATCGGGACTGTTAGTTAGGAGGATGGACAGTTGAACTTTCTTCGGCGAGTTCCTTTTTGGTGGCCACCGCCACCACCATGGCATCAACTGCTAGACCCTTAGACCAATGGAGCTGATCCTCTGGGGCTGAAATAATCTTATCCAATCTCCAGGGAATAGGCTCTATGGAGTCAGGAGCCTTCCACACTCGCTGAACAATCAACTAATCTAGGTCATCAGTGGGTGGGGTCACCCAAGAAGTAGAAAGGCAGGCACGAAAAGCTTGCAAGAACACAAAGTCCTCAGAGGATGGGTTTGAGGGCTTCCAATCACCACTCTGTTTTAATATTTCTAGGATGTCTCTAAATGAGACATCTTCCAGGGATGACTGTGGGAACCCTTTCCCTTCATTGTAATCTGTGTCTTCAGTGAAAGATTCTTCAGGTGAATCCAGGTGCTTCCTCTTGCACGTCCTCTTATGGGGTGGCTCCTCAGGGGGAGGTTCTGAGGATTCTGAAGAGGGGGTGTCTTGCAGCTCTTGTTTCCATTGTCCAGACAAAGTAGATTGTGACAGCTGCAAACCAGAGGAAACAAAAATATGGCATTCTGACGAGGATGGAACCAGCTGGGAGCCTGCTGAGGCCATAACCTGGAAGGCAGGCCCGCCCAAAGAGGGATGGGAGTACGGAACCTAGAAAGACAACCTCGGAGCTAGGGTCACACCCTGCTCCAATGAGCTGCCACCCAGAGTAGGAGCCGAGAGAGGGCTTAAAACTGCCATGACCCCAAGAGCTGTAGACAACACTGTGGAAATAACTGGAACTGGTCCAAGGATTTTGGAGCCAACAGCCAAATCATGGTCCTGGGTGTGTGACAGATCTGAACGAGTCGAATACCACAGAGTCAACTCTGGTACTAAGGTGAGATCCACAATCAGCACAGAAGTAATTGGTGCCGGGAGTGATGAAGTGGGGGTTCCAAGCCCCGAAACGAGGCTGAAGGAGGATAAACTGGTGGAGTCCTTGGAGAATAAGCCTCAGCTCCGGGTGGGAGAGAGGTTTGTAATGGTGCAGGGAGGCATTTGGCTGCCAAAAGCTGATTCACTAATCTGACTATGTCCAATACTGATAGACTCCTGGAGGAACGGATTGACATTCCCGAAAGGGGACTCAGGCCTAGCTAGAAAGGGGCTAGGTTGTTGACCCAAAAAGTGGTCCAGTGAAGGGGAATATCTAGTCCTGGGAATAACTGGTAGATTGACTTTCGGCACCATAGGCTGATGTATGGATGGGATTGTGGAACTGAATGAGATAACAATGGAGGTTGAACAGAAACTATTGTCGGTGTCAAAGTGGTTATTGCCACTGAAGTAGTCTTCAGTGCCAAAGAGATTTTAGTCTGAGACAGTTTAATGACTGTCGGCACCGATGAGGACTTGGTTGTTTATGGTGCCATAGTTGAAGTAATTGTCAGTTTCAGTACCTTGGCTTTAGGTTCCAAAGAAACAGTCAGAACATGCGTTTTTTGTGACTTAGATTCATGCGCTATAGGGGTGGTCAGGCACAAAGTGGCTTCTTTTCTTAACTTCAGGTTTAGGAGATTTTGAGTTCTCTGCCACAGATAGAGCTTCAGTAAAGGGACATCTGAATTAGCCTTTCAAAATAAGTTTGTTGCGCCTTTCAGCTAAAGTACGGCGCTAAAGCCCTAACAGACAGTACAAGTCAAGTCCAAGTGAGGGGCACCCAAATAATACACACAGGAAAGATGCCCATCAGAACTGGGCATCTTTCTGCCACAGTCTTGACACTGCTTAAATCCAGGTGTCCCCTTTTGCTACTCTGCCATATTGAAAGGTTAGTTTGGTCACTAATACACACACACACTCATACAACTGTGAGGAAGGACAGGAAAGGAATATATTTTTTTAAATATACCAACAATGGTATACGAAAATGCCCAAACAGGTAAAGGGAGAAAGGGGGAAAAAGAGGATACCAACAATGGTATAAAAGATTACCAATGGTAATAGAAGAAGTGGGTAGAATCATCGGAAATGCAGACACTCACTTAACGTCACAAAACTATCTAACAAAAAATTCTAAGCAAGATGTTTAGAAAGAAGACATTTAAAGCACTTAGCTGAGAGCATCGGCTGACGCATCCAATTTTCTACACAGCAAACGAGATCTGAGGTAATGGGGAGAGAGGCATTGTGGGTAGAGCCTTAGCTTGAGAGTTTGTGGCTGGCGTGAGCTATGTATAATGCCTGAGTCAGTTCGAGGGTTTCGGAATCGACCCCATCAGTCAAGAATGAATGAAGACTGACAACATCAGATTTAATGTTTCACCAAGGAGTCTTTCAGTAATATAATCTTATCTTTGGGGATGGTATGTTTACAGACACTGAAAGAACTGCAGATGCTTTTTATAATATTTTTTTTTCAGGGATAACTATAAAAATATTTCTAACTATTCGTATTGATAGTCAAGTACCTCAAGATTGTCCATGTGGCCTGAGGAAAGGGTACAACAATAATTAAACAAAACTCGAAGAGAATCTACAGCAAGCCTTGACATTTTAAATGGATATTTCCTCAGTAAGATTAAGAAATATACTTCTTTATGACTCACTTATTTATTTCAGTGAAACCTACTTACTGTTTTTGCTCCCAAAACCTGGACATTGGGCATGATGACCCCAGTACATAATGGTGGTGATGTTAACAGTTCCAATAACTACAGGTCAATTAATACAAACAGTATCACTGGGAAATGTTTTCAGAAGACCACTTTGACTCCCCCCCCCAATCTTCTACTGACTTCAGATTTAAACTAGCCTGGTTTCATTTGGGGTTACTCCTTTACATCCAGCTTTATTAATTCAATGCAGTCAGCACCATAAACACTTAGTTCCCAGCTGGTGTGTTATACCTGGACTAGGCAAAGCTCTACAGAACAATGTATCAAACCTTGACAAAGCAAAAGGTCAACGGCTACATTATAAGGCAGACTGCCAATTGGCATGCAACTTTTCTCAGTTATTAAAATAAAAAAATCATTTTCTACTTCTAGACTGCTTAAGAAGGAGAAACTACAGTGATCATAACTTCATCCATTCATGTTTAACATATTTATGGCAACTTTCCCAGTTTTAGAACATGTGCAGGTAGGTAAAGTTGCTGATGATGTAAAGGTTGGTACAAGAAAAACTGATCTTGATAATCAAAGGGTCTCATGAACTGTCTTTCCTCTTGGTTGACTAAGAATTACATTTCCTAAAACACTGTAAAGTGCACTAGAATGAACATGAGTACTTTGAAGACCTGGGTGTAACTGTTCACAACAGATGCAGTTTTAAATTTAATGTTCAGCTGGCAATTAGAAAATATTGCTGCACTTTTAAATATAACGAGGCTGTTTTTTTTAAGCTGTCCTACAGTCAAGTTGTCATTTTATAAAACTTTGGTCAAGTCCCACATGATGACAGCTTCCTGAACTTATAGCACTACAGACATTCAAAGGCTAGACAGACTATATAAATTCTTCACAAAAAGAATTACTTCTTAGAAATCAACAATTTACTCCAAATTAATTTAAATTCTATATTAAGTTTATTACATATTATGAACAGGAAAAAGGCAGGAGTCAGAGCTGGAAGTGGCAGAGTTAAAGATGTTAAGATTTGCACTGGGTGTGACGAGGGTGGACATGATTAGGAGTAAGTATATTAGAGGGTCAGTCCAGGTTGGAAGGTCTGGAGACAAAGCCAGATAGCCAAGATTACATTGATTTGGACATGTGCTGAGGAGGGATGCAGAGTATATTGGGAAAAAGATGCTAAGGATGAAGCTGCCAGGTAACAGGAAAAGAGGAAGGTCTAAGATAAGGTTTATGGATATGGTGAGAGAGGACATGCAGGTGGGTGGTGTGACAGAGCAAGATGGAGAGGACAGGAAGAAATGAAAACAGATGATCCGCTGCGGCGACCGCTAAGAAAGTACAGTTGTGTACCTACCATAAATGTAGATGTTCGAGTGTCTTCACTGTTGCAGTCATTACACTTGAGTTATCCTGCTGGCAGGTGACCCGCAGTCGGCCCGAGTTCCAAAGTCTTGGTCCAACGTCGGCTGCTGTCGCCTCTTCCCTGACGTCAGTGTGCCTCTTCCCTGACGTCAGTCCAACCGACACCATTTTCTTCAGTTTTTCTTGCCCCAGATGTCAGGTGCCCCCAGATAGGAAGGCTGTAAAGATAAAAATATGCCAAACAACCATGCATATATTACTATAAACATTTCCTTCCTCTAAAAGCAAATACACCACATAGGTTGTATAGAGGTGAGAAGTACAGAATAGTCCCAGCAAAGAGGGGGAAGGTGGGTGGGTAACCCAGACTGCAACAGTGAAGACACTCGAACATCTACATTTATGGTAGGTACACAACTGTACTATGTTCATCGTGTTTCACTGTTGCAGTCATTACACTTGGGTAGAATCCCAAAGCTGAGGTAGGGTGGCTGGGTCTAGATTGGATTTGGCGAGGCTAACAAGCCCTGCAGAACTGCAGTAGCAAAGCCTGCTCTGGATTTGGAGTAGAGAGGTAGGTGGTAGTGCTTCGTAAAAGTGTGCACTGAGCTCCAGGTTGCAGCTTCTAAAATGTCTTTGGTTGGTACCCCTCTGAGAAAAGCTGCTGAAGTGGCTGCTGCACTGGTAGAATGAGGCCTAATGCCCTTGGGCACAGATTTGCCATGTTGCGCATAACAGAAATGGATGCAGTGCCCTATCCATTTGGAGACTGTCTGCTTTGTAATAGGTTTTCCTTGTGATCCGGCAGCATATGCTACAAACAGTTGCTCAGTTTTTCTGAAAGCTTTTGTTTTGTCTAAGTAAAATCGTAGTTGTCTGTGTATATCCAAAGAGTGCAGAAGTTTTCCCCTTTATTCTGGGGATTTGGGTAGAAAGTAGGCAAATGAATAGTTTGGTTTAAGGCCACATTGGGGACCACTTTTGGCATAAATGTTGGGTTCGTCCTTAGCGAAACTCTGTCCTGGTGAAAAATGAGGAAAGGTTCCACAGCCATCAATGCCTGTAACTCTGAAACTCTTCTTGCTGAAGTTATTGCTAGGAGCAGAGCAGTTTTCCATGACAAGAATTTTAGATCAGCTGAGCTGGCCGGTTCAAAAGGAGGCAGTGTTAGTTTTTCTAAAACAAAATTGAGGTCCCAAGTAGGTACTGGTGCTCTCCTAGGGGGTCTTATATTCTTTGCCCCTCTGAGGTACTGTCGTAGTAGAGGATGTGAGAAAATAGGAGGATCTGTATTGTAATGAGCTGAAATGGCAGAGGCATGGATTTTAATAGATGAAAAATATAGGTCTTTGTCCAACATCTCAGTCAGGTATTGCAAAATCTGAGGCATATTAGGGATCAGAGGTTCGAGCCCTTGTGCCTGGTTCCAAGCACAGAATCTCTTCCATTTTTCTGCATAAGATTTCCTAATGCTAGGTCTCCTGGCTACCAAAATTACATCTATAGCAGCTTTAGAGAGAAGTGCAGTCTGAGTGGCTACCTTATCTGCTATGCTGCTAGGTTTAAGGTTCTGAGTTGACTGTGCAGAATCTGATTGTTTTGCTGTGTTAGAAGTTGAGGGATTTGAGGTAGAGGCCAAGGTAGGCCTTGGAACAAAATCTTTAGGATCGGGTACCAGTGCTGGCGTGGCCAGTCTGGTGCAATCAGGATCATTTTTGGTCTCTCTTGTCTGACTTTTAGAAGCACCTTGGTGAGAAGGGGCATCGGAGGGAAGGCATAGACTGTCAGGTTTTTCCAGCTGAAAGATAGTGCATCTACTATCCATGCTTGAGAGTGATAAGTCCTTGTGCAAAATTTCTGTAATTGACAATTGTGAGGGGAGGCAAAGAGATCTATGTCTGGGCGTCCCCACTCCCTTATTATCATGTTGAACACTTGTGGATTTAGCTTCCATTCGTGAGGATCCATGAGATTTCTGCTTAGTTCGTCTGCCAGTGTATTATTTGTTCCTGGCAGGAATTGTGCTAGCAGATGTACCTGGTAGGTCAGTGCTGTGTTCCACAAAGTCATGGCTTGTCTGCATAGGGGGTAGGAATGTGTGCCCCTTTGCTTGTTTATGTACCACATAACTGTGGTATTGTCTGTCTTTATTAATAATTGTCCTGGATGTATTAGGTCCTTGAAGGCTGTCAGGGCATTCTGTACAGCTAGCATCTCTTTTTGAGTGATGTGAAGATGCATTTGTTCCTTGGTCCATGCGCCCTGAATACATTTTCCTGCCACATGTGCTCCCCAGGCATAATCCGATGCATCCGTTGTTATTCTCTGCCTGGCTGTAGTTAAGGTGAAAGGCTGCCCCTTGTTGTGGTGACAGGCCTGGGACCACCATCGAAACTCCTGTTGTAGGCAGGGAATCAAGGTTATGATTGTCTCTAGGCTGTGACAATGCTGAGTCCAAACACTTTTTAGATACCATTGTAGTTTCTTCATATGCAGTTTGGCATATGGAATTAGTACAATGCAAGAAGCCAGGAAACCCAGGGCCTGCAGAATTTTTCTTGCAGGGAGCTGGGTCTTTGTTGTCATCATTTGAAAGTAATGTGTCAGTTGCCTTTGTTTGTCTGGAGTGAGATAAGCCATCTGGGCAGTTGTATTTAAGCTTGCACCCAGGAATATTATCTCTTGAGAGGGCACTAGTTTTGATTTCTTTTCGTTTACTGTGCACCCTAGGCAAATTAGCAATCTTTTTACAAACGCCAGATGCTTTAGAAGAATGTCCTTGCTCTCTGCTTGTATAAGGCAGTCGTCCAAGTAGGGATATATTTGAATTCCGTTTTGTCTGCAAAATGCGATTACTGGTGCCAGGCATTTTGTGAAGACCCTGGGCGCAGTAGATAAGCCAAAGGGCAGTGCAGAGAATTGATAATGCATTGAGCCTGCTATAAATCTGAGGTATCATCTGCACGATTGTCTGACTGGGACATGCAGGTATGCCTCCTTGAGATCCAAAGTAACTAGCCAAGCCTCTTTGCTCAGCATGGGCAGGAGTTGTTGTAGTGTTAACATTTTGAATTTTGGAACATCCAGGAAAGTATTTAGGATTGACAGGTCCAGTACTGGTCTCCATGCTTTGTCCTTTCTGTGTACTAGGAAAAGGCGCGAGTAAAATCCTTGGCCCTGTTCTTCTTGTGGAACTTTTTGAATAGCTCCCATATCCATAAGAGCAGCAATCTGTTTTTGTGATTCTGCCCATTGGTTTTTTGGCAGGTTTGGCATACCTTTTGGATTTGGAAGCATGTGGAAGTGGAACCTGCACCCTTGAGAGACTATATTCAACACCCATTGGTCTTGGGTGATCAAGTGCCAATTTTTTGAAAAAAGTGCTAGCTTTCCTCCTAGGGGTGCTGTCAACTGATAAGAGCTTGGCATTTGCAGAGGGAAGTCATTGTGATTGTTTCCTATAAGGTTGTGATTTGTCTTCTCCTCCTTTGGGGGCTGTAGCACCCCATTGTTTAGGTCTGTAGGAGCCTTGGGGCTGAGATCTGCCTCTTGGGCATCTGT
Source organism: Protopterus annectens (assembly GCF_019279795.1). Classification (NCBI taxonomy): domain Eukaryota; kingdom Metazoa; phylum Chordata; order Ceratodontiformes; family Protopteridae; genus Protopterus; species Protopterus annectens. The sequence goes on along the minus strand of NC_056734.1, from coordinate 688,569,801 downwards.
ATCTGTCTCTTTGTGGCCTATCTGACACTGGAAAGGACCAAATTTTTGAAGGCCAGTTTCTGCTAAATCTAGGTGGTTGAACCTGTAAGAAATCTTTCACAGTTTGCATTGACTTTGCTTTATCCTCCATTTTCTTTAACACCTCTTTTGCCTTAACACCAAACAAAGCATCATGCTGTAGTGGAGCATCCAATAATTTCACTTTAACATGGTCAGGTAAACTTTGTTCTTTCAACCAAGCATGTCTTCAAATAACTGAGCCTGTAACTGCGGCTCTACAAGAAGCCTCTAATGAATCAAAACCACACTACAGAGTATGCTTTCCCACTTGTTCAACTGCATGCAATAAATCCTGCATTTCTTTACTGTCAGGACCTTCTATATTTGCAACCATTTTCTGCTTTAACAATGACATGAGATACTGTTGATATATAAACATGTGAAACTGGCAGTTTAAAGCTCTTACAGCTAAAGTAGCAGAAGTGTAAACTTTTTCCCCCATCTGTCCAGAGCTCTGGAATCCGTATCTGAGGGGACAGGATTTTTGGCAGTGGAAGCTTTAACCTCTTTCGGACCCTGAGAAATAGTTTCTGGGTCTGCAGTGGGGTTTTTGTAAAGGAATTTATGAGAGTCAGGGACCCTGTAGTACCTGTCTGGCTTTACTGGTGCAGGGGGGTAAAGAATCTGGAGACAGACTGGATTCAGAAAAAACATCATCTACAATATCAAGCACAGGGGGGATAGCTAGGAGCCTGTGCTGAGGCAATAGAAGGAAATCTCTGAGCCTTTTCTTGGATTCTGAGTAATCCTGGCTCTCCCAATGGAAATGCTCCCTCATGGTGTGCAGGGTCTCCCCAAAAGAGTAATCCTCAGGCGGTGAGGCTGAAGGAATGGATCTTTCAGCATCAGAGTCCTCATAGGGAGGGAGGGAGAGAATAGCCCTGGTCAGAAGAAGAATCAGAGGAAATGGAAACCTGATCAGAGGAATCATAATCATTGTCTTGCTTAGGCCTTTTGTCTGGAGGGGGATGGGAGCCCCTGATTAAAGTTATAAGGTCTTCGGCCATTTTAAGCATCTGTTTCTTTGGCATGGATGCCTGTTCTGGAGAATGCTGCACTTGTTTCCTTGTCTTTAATGGTGTTTTTGACTTTGCCTTTGCTGCTGTAGTAGCTTTAATTGTAAGCTGTGAAGGTCTGAAAACACCCTCAAAAGCCGGTGCCTGCTCAGTGGCTCCGGACCCATCTGAGGGTATATTTTCCGTAGGCCCAATACCTTGAGTTTCCACAGGCCTCGGTGTCTCCACGTGGCTGTCGGTTACGGCCTGTGGCTCTGAGGTAGCAGGTGACAGGGGCTATGAAAGCGCCTCACTGAGAACCGGCGACTGGCCTAGAAGAGGCTTCGTCATCGGTTTTGGACCTCGGATGCCTGTCTTTTTCTTTGTCCTTGCGTTTTTTTATACATTCTGGTCGTCGGTTGTTCCGACGGCATTATGTAATTAAATCTTCGTCCAAAATAATGTAAACCAAATCAAACCGAAGTTTAATAGTGCGTTTATTGAATCTAGCACAAAACCGACAACTAGTGACGTCGTGGTCAGGGCCTAGGCAAGGAGTGCAGTAAGAGTGAAAGTCCTTATGAGGTATTTGCTTCCCACAAGAAATACAATTATTAACTTTTACTGTCATCGGTCTGGTGCAAGAAAAAGTTTCCCCAACGGGGTACTTAGCTTTACTGAAGACTTCGGTTCTGAAATTCAATTTTGAAAATCTCAGGAGTCGGCCGACCGGCACTTGCGAACTGCTTTTGCTTCGGCACCACACGGCAAGAAAGAGTGAAGAAAATGGCGTCGGTTGCAACTTTTATACCCCAGGCACAATGAGTCAGAGAAGAGGCGACAGCAACCGATGCCGGACCAAGACTTTGGAACTCGGGCCGACTGCGGGTCACCTGCCAGCAGGATAACCCAAGTGTAATGACTGCAACAGTGAAACACGATGAACATCAGGAAATTCACTCTTGGCTTATGAAGGCCTTAAGATGAGCTATTAACAGCAACCATTTGTTTAATATGTATGTCTCACCATTATTTATCCATGGACGTCATTTTTTTCTTGAAACTGATGCATACAATATGCTATCATTTTTAGCTAGGATGGCTTCATTTTGGAAAAAAATGCCATGAAGCTTGAGACAGGAAGCCTTAACCTCTTTAAAGTTGAGATGGGCCACTTGTGGTGACTACACATGCAAGCCATATTCAGTGGGATACAGAAGCTTGACACCCACTTTTGAAGTCTGCCTTAATAATAACACTGTAAGTGCTCAGTAATTTACAACTACCCATGACAAACATGCTCTGCATACTGATGTTTGCACTTCACAATCATTTTCACAAGGTGTGTCATGTATAAAAACTATGCGTGTCAGACTTTTTTGTTGTCTATGTACCCAAGATACGTATCATGCATGATTTTTACTGTATAGCTAGGTCATGGTAGAAAACAGTCCATTTGGACCAGCCTACTTAACCTAGTTAACAAAAAGCAAACAACTACAGCATGTATATAAATAAGATGTGAGTGAACAGTACTGACTTGGAGTGAGTTGTCATAGGATGGTAAAATAGTGGCTGGATGACACAGCAGAGTAAAGTACAGTTGTGTACCTACCATAAATGTAGATGTTCGAGTGTATTCACTGTTGCAGTCATTACAATTGGGTTATCCTGCTGGCAGGCTACCCGCAGTCGGCCCGAGTTCCAAAGCCTAGGTCCGGCGTCGGTTGCTGTCGCCTCCTCCCCGACGTCAGTGCGCCAGGGGTATAAAAGATGCAGCCAATGCCATTTTCTTCAGTTTTTCTTGCCCCAGATGTCAGGTGCCCCTAAAAAGGTAGGCTAAATTATGCCAATAAGCATGCATACACAAAAAACAACTTTTCCTTCATCTACAAGCAAATACACCAAGGTTGCATAGAATAGAGAAGTACAGATAAGTCCCAGCAAGGAAAAGGGGGATGGTGGGAGGGTAACCTGGACTGCAACAGTGAATACACTCGAACATCTACATTTATTGTAGGTACACAACTGCACTATGTTCATCGTGTTTCACTGTTGCAGTCATTACAATTGGGTTGAATCCCAAAGCTAAGGTTGGGAGGCTGGCTAAATAGGATTAGGAGAGGCTATCAGGCCCTGCAGAACTGCAGTGGCAAAGCCTGCCTTGGATTTAGAGTAGAGAGGTAAGTGATAGTGCTTTGTAAAAGTATGCACTGAACTCCAAGTTGCAGCCTCTAAGATGTATTTTGGTTGGTACTCCTCTGAGGAAGGCTGCAGAAGTGGCTGCTGCTCTGGTTGAATGTGGCCTAATGCCCTTAGGCACTGATTTGCCATGCTGTGAATAGTAGAAATGAATGCAGTGGCCTATCCACTTTGAAATACTCTGTTTTGAGATAGGCTTTCCTTGTGATCCTGCTGCATATGCCACTAGAAGTTGTTCAGTCTTTTTGAAAGCTTTGGTTCTGTCCAAGTAGAAGCGTAGCTGCCTGTGAATGTCCAAAGAATGCAGGAGTCTCTCACCCTTATTCTGTGGGGTTGGGTAAAGGTAGGCAAATGAATTGTTTGGTTAAGGGCCACACTGGACACTACCTTATGCATAAATGTAGGGTTTGTCCTTAGAGAAACCCTGTCAGGATGGAAAATGATAAAACGTTCCACAGCCATGAGTGCCTGTAACTCTGAGACTCATCTAGCGGTGGTTATTTCTAGGAGCAGAGCTGTTTTCCAGGATAAGAATTTTATATCAGCTGCAGAGGCTGGCTCAAACGGAGGCAGTGTGAGTTTTTCCAAGACATAGTTGAGGTCCCAAGCAGGTATTGGTGCTCTCCTTGGAGGTCTTATGTTTTTGGCCCCTCTGAGGTACTGCCTTAGCAATGGATGAGAAAAAATAGGTGGTTCTGTATTGTAATGAGCTGAAATGGCAGAAGCATGAATTTTAATTGATGAAAAGGAAAGGCCTTTATCCAGCATCTCAGTTAAATATTGCAAAATATGAGGAATATTTGGAACAGTTGTTTCGATACCTAGTGCCTGGTTCCAAGCACAGAATCTCTTCCATTTTTCTGCATAAGATTTTCTGGTGCTAGGCCTCCTGGCCTCCAAAATAACATCCATCACTGCTTTAGAGAGAGGTGTGTCTTGAATGGCTACATTATCCGCCATGCTGCCAGGTTTAAGGTCCTGAGTTGGCTGTGCAGTATCTGACTGTCTTGTTGGGTTAATAAGTGAGGAATCTGAGGTAATGTCCAAGCTGGGCATTGAGACAAGCTCTTTAGGATTGGGTACCAGTGCTGGCGGGGCCAGTCAGGGGCAATCAGTATCATTTTTGGCTTCTCTTGTCTGACCTTGAGGAGTACCTTGGGGAGGAGAGGCAGAGGAGGAAAGGCATATACTGTTAGGTTTTTCCAGCTGAAAGATAGAGCATCCACTTTCCATGCTTGCTTGTGATAGGTCCTTGTGTAGAATCTCTGTAGTTGGCAGTTGTGAGGGGAGGCGAATAGGTCTATGTCCGGGCATCCCCAGTTCCTTGTTATCATGCTGAAGACTTGTGGATCCAATTTCCACTCGTGGGGATCCATAAGGTTTCTGCTTAGTTCGTCTGCCAGAGTATTTATCCTTCCTGGCAGGAATTGTGCTTGCAAATGTACTTGGTAAGTCAGTGCTGTGTCCCACAGGTTCATGGCTAGTCTGCAGAGGGGGTAGGAATGCGTGCCCCCCTGCTTGTTTATGTACCACATGACTGTAGTATTGTCTGTCTTTATTAGTAGTTGTCCTGGATGAAGTTGATCCTTGAAGGCTGTCAGGGTATTCTGAACAGCTAGCACCTCTTTTTGATTGATATGTAGATGCATTTGACTTGCTGCCCATGTGCCCTGAATACATCTTCCTGCCATATGGGCCCCCCAGGCATAATCTGATGCATCTGTTGTCAATGTCTGCCTGGCTGTGGGTAAGGTGAATGGCTGTCCCGTGTTGAGGTGACAGGCTTTTGCCCACCATCGAAACTCCTGTTGCAGGCAGGGAATGAGGGTAATTATTGTTTCCAGGCTGTGGCAATGTTGAGTCCAAACACTTTTCAGATACCACTTAAGTTTCCTCATATGCAGTCTTGCATATGGAATTAGCAGTATGCAGGATGCCATGAAGCCCAAAGCCTGCAGAATTTTTCTTGCAGATAACTGGGTCTTTGTTGCCAACATTTTCAAGTAAGTAGTCAGTTGTCTGTGTTTGTCTGGCGTGAGATAAGCCATCTGGGCAGTTGTATTTAAGCTTGCACCCAGGAATATTATCTCTTGAGAGGGTACGAGCTTTGATTTCCTTTCGTTTACTGTGTACCCTAGACCTGTTAGTAATCTTTTTTCAAACGCCAGATGCTTTAGTAGGATATCCTTGTTCTCTGCTTGAATAAGGCAGTCGTCCAAGTAAGGACATATTCGTATTCCTCTTTGTCTGCAAAATACAATTACTGGTGCCAGGCATTTTGTGAAGACCCTGGGCACAGTAGATAAGCCAAATGGCAGTGCAGAGAATTGGTAGTGCATTGAGCCAGCTATAAATCTGTGATATCTTCTGCATGATTGTCTGATTGGGACATGCAGGTATGCCTCTTTTAGGTCTAAAGTCCCAAGCCAAGCCTTCTTGCCCAGCATGAGCAGAAGCTGCTACAGAGTTAACATTTTGAATTTTGGAATATCCAGGAATGTGTTTAGGATAGACAGGTCCAGTATTGGTCTACAGGCTTTGTCCTTTCTGGGTACCAAGAATAGCCTTGAGTAAAATCCTTGTCCCTGCTTTTGCTGTGGTACTTGTTGAATGGCTCTCATGTCCATGAGGGATGAAACTTGTTTTTGTGCCTCTGCCCACTGATTGCCTGGCAGGTCTGGCATACCGTTTGGCCTTGGCAGGGTGTGAAAGTGGAACCTGTAGCCTTGAGATATGATATTTAAGATCCATTTGTCCTGGGTGATCATGTGCCAATTTTGTGAAAAAAGTGTTAGTTTTCCCCCCAAAGGAGCTGCCAGAAGATAAGTGCTTGGTGCTGGCAGGGGAAAGTCATTGAGACTGTTTCCTGTATGGCTGTGATTTTTCCTCTCCGCTTTTGGAGGTAGAAGCACCCCATTGTTTAGGCCTATATGAGCCTTGGGGCTGTGATCTGCCTCTGGGGCGTCTGTATCTGCCTCTTTGTGGCCTGTCTGACACTGGAAAGGACCAATTCTTTGTAGGCCAGTACCTGCTAAATCTGGGAGGCTGTACCTGTAAGAAATCCTTTACTGTTTGCATAGATTTAGCTTTGTCCTCCATTTTCTTCAACACCTCTTCTGCTTTAACACCAAACAAGGTATCGTGTTGTAATGGAGCATCTAATAGCTTTGCTTTAACATAATTGGGCAGATTATGTTCTTTTAACCAAGCATGCCTCCTTATGACAGAACCTGTAACTGCGGCCCTGCAGGAGGCCTCTAGAGAATCAAAACCACATTGCAAAGTATACTTTCCCACTTGTTCAGCTGCATGCAATAAATCCTGCATTTCTTTGTTTTCTGCACATTCTGAATTTGTCAACATTTTCTGTTTTAACTGTGACATAAGATAGTGCTGATATTTAAGCATATGAAACTGACAATTTAAAGCTCTTACAGTTCCGCCATCTGTCCAGGGCCCTTGAATCCCTGTCAGAGGGGATAGGGTTTTTTGCAGTGGAAGCCTTGACCTCCTTGGGACCCTGAGATATAGTTTCTGGGTCAGCAGCAGGGCTTTTGTAAAGAAATTTATGAGAATCAGGAACCCTGTAGTATCTGTCTGGCTTAACAGGAGCCGGTGGTAAAGAGTCAGGAGACAGACTGGACTCTGAAAATACATCATCTACAATGTCTAAAACAGGAGGAATAGCAAGAGGCCTGTGCTGGAGCAATAAAAGGAAGTCTCTGAGCCTTTTCTTGGATTCTGAGTAATCTTGGCTCACCCAGTGGAAATGCCCCCTCATAGTATGCAGGGTTTCCCCAAAGGAATAATCTTCAGGAGGTGAGGCTGAAGGGATAGATTCTTCAGCATCAGAATCCTCATAGGGAGGAAGGGAATATTCCTGTTCTGAAGAGGAATCAGAAGAAATGGAAACCTGATCTGAAGATTCATATTCTATCACTTGCCTAGGCCTCTTATCAAGAGGGGGATGGGAACCCCTGATCAAAGTAATTAGGTCTTCAGCCATTTTAAGCATCTGTTTTTTAGGCATGGAAGTCTGTCCAGGAGAATGCTGTACTTGTTTCTTTGTGTTTAGAGCTGCTTAAGTCTTTGCCTTTGAAGCTGAAGATGGCTTTACATATAAAGTACAGTTTTGTACCTACCATAAATGTAGATGTCCGAACTGGATAGCATCTGCAGTCATAACAACTGGGTTGTCCTGTCGTCAGGCAGCCCTTCAGTCTGCCGGATTCCAAAGTCCGGGTCCGGCTTCGGCTGATGTCGCACTTCATCCGACGTCATCTCTGTTGGTCTTCGGGTATAAAGGCATCAGCCGACGCCATTTTCCTCAGTGTTTCTTGCCCCAGATGCCAGTAGCCCTCTTGAAGGCTAAAATTTGGATAGATGCCAATGTTTCCAAAAAGATAGAGGTAAACACAGAAATAAGCATGTATGTACATATATACAAACAAATACACCATAAAAGACTCCCCCCCACCAGCTAGCTATTAGGAGGGTAAACACCCTAGGAGTACAACAGAGGGAAGGAGGGAGGTAATCTGACTGCAGATGCTATCCAGTTCGGACATCTACATTTATGGTAGGTACAAAACTGTACTATGTCCTTCATGGATGCATCTGCAGTCATAACAACTGGGTAGAATACCATAGCCAACTAGGGGAGGAGGATAAAAGTAGATTATGGTGTGTTTAGGATCCCTTGCAGTACAGCAGTGGCAAACCCTGCTCGGGATCTGGAATATAGAGGCAAATTATAATGCTTGGCAAATGTATGCACGGAGGTCCAAGTAGCCGCCTCAATAATGTCTTTGGTCGCCACTCCTCGTAAGAAGGCTGTGGTAGTGGCTGTTGCCCTTGTAGAATGAGGTCTTATGTTCTGTGGGATTGGTTTTCCATGGAAGGAGTAACAGAATCGTATGCAATTTCCTATCCATTTGGAGATTGTCTGTTTGGAAATAGCTTTTCCTTCCCTTCCTGTTGCATAGGCTACAAAAGTTGGTCAGTCTTTCTGCTACTTTTTGTTCTGTCCAAGTAGTAGCGTAGCTGTCTATGTACATCCAAGGTATGCAGTATTCTTTCCCCTCTGTTTTGTGGGTTGGGAAAGAAGGTAGGTAGGTGGATTGCCTGGTTTAAAGACACTCTGGATACCACCTTAGGCATAAATGTAGGATTAGTCCTCATGGACACTCTATCTTGGTGGAAGATTAGGAAGGGTTGCACTGCCATTAAGGCCTGTAGTTCTGAAACCCTCCTTGCTGAAGTAATTGCCAGTAGGAAAGCAGTTTTCCATGACAGGTGTTGTAGGTCTGCTGTTGCTGCTGGTTCAAAGGGTGATAGTGTCAACTTTTCTAGCACAAAGTTTAAGTCCCAAGCTGGTAATGGTGGTTTCCTTGGAGGTTTTACATTCTTGATTCCTCTGAGAAACTGCCTGAGCAAAGGGTGCGAAAAAACAGGTGGATCAAAGCTGTATTCTGCTGAAATAGCTGATGCATGTATCTTGATGGAGGAGTAGGACAGGCCTGAATGAAGAAGTTCGGCCAGATACTCCAGAATGTTAGGCATATCTATGTTTGACACATCTTTTCCTCTTTCAGTACTCCAAATGACAAACCTTTTCCATTTTCCAGCATAGTTCCTTCTTGTTGAAGGTCTGCGTGCTTCAAGAATAATGTCTTTAACTCTTTGGGAAAGTTCTGGATTAGCTGCTGCTATGTGATGTTCCATGCAGTCAGTTGCAACGTTTTTAGGTTTGGATGTATGATGCTGTAGTTGTTCTGAGTTAACATCAAAGGCATCAGGGTATTGGCCACATATTGTTCGAGACATGCTCCTCAGCAGTGGGTACCAGTGTTGTCTTGGCCAGTTTGGAGCTATCAGGATTATCCTTGGACGTTCTTCCTTGATTTTTAGTAGTACTTTGTGTATCAAGGGAAGAGGTGGGAATGCATATGCTGTTAGGCCTTTCCAGCTGAAGGAGAGCGAATCCACTTTCCATGCTAGTGGGTGGAATGTCCTTGTGCAGAATTTTTTGAGCTGGTGATTGAGCGGTGATGCGAATAGATCTATCTGAGGCATTCCCCATTTCTTTGAGATGGTCTTGAAGATATCCGGGTGCAGCTTCCATTCGTGGGCATCCGATGTGGTTCTGCTTAATATATCTGCTAGAGTATTTTCTTTTCCCGGTACAAATATTGCCTGTAACTGGATGTTGTAGCTGAGTGCCGGGGTCCAGAGCTCCAAAGTCATTCTGCATAGGGGGTATGAATGAGTGCCTCCCTGTTTGTTGATGTACCACATGACTGTGGTGTTGTCTGTCCTTATCATCAACTGGCCCTCTTTGAGAAATGGTCTGAACTTTTGGATTGCCAGTTTTACTGCCAGCATTTCTTTTAGGTTGATGTGCAGGTGAAGTTGATCCTGTGTCCACAATCCTTGCACGCATTTGTCCAGCATGTGGGGCCCCCATCCTAGGTCTGAAGCATCTGTTGTGATGGTCTGGCTTGCTTGACATCTGCGAAAGGGTAGGCCTGGGTTTGACTGGCATGCCTGAGCCCACCATAGGAACTCCTGTTTTAAGCATGGAATTAGTGGGATTTCTGTTTCTAGGCTGTGTCTGTGTTGGGACCATAAATTCTTTAGGTACCACTGTAGTTTTCTCATATGTAGTCTGGCAAATGGGACCAAGATTATGCATGATGCCATGAAGCCCAAGGCCTGCAGTACTTTTCTTGCTGTTAACTTGTTCAGTTTTGTTAGTGCCAAGAAGTAAAGAGGGAGTTCTTTTTGTTTTTCTGTAGTTAGGAATGCCATTTGTCTTACTGTGTCCAATTCCGCGCCCAGGAATGTCCTTGTTTGGGATGGTATCAGCCTTGACTTTTGTAAATTGACTGTGTATCCCAGTGCTTGTAGCAAGTAAATGACCCTTTGTAAATCTGTTGTCAGCTTGCTTTTGTTGTCCCCTTGTAGCAGGCAGTCGTCCAGGTATGGGTAAATTTGAATTCCCTGTAGTCTGCAATGGGCGATTACTGATGCCAGGCATTTTGTGAATACTCTGGGCGCAGTAGATAAGCCAAAGGGCAATGCTGAGAATTGATAGTGCTCTGATCCTGCAAGGAATCTGAGGTATCTTCTGCAGATTGGTCGAATGGGGACGTGCAGGTATGCCTCCTTGAGGTCTAGAGTTACCAGCCAACACTCCTTGCCCAGCATGGGAAGAAGTTGCTGTAGGGTCAGCATTTTGAATTTTGGGACAATGATGTATGTATTCAAGGTGGACAGGTCGAGAATTGGTCTCCAACTTTTTTCCTTTCTTGGAACTAGGAATAGTCTGGAGTAGAACCCTTTTCCTTGCTCTGCTGTTGGCACTCTTTCCACAGCTCTCATGTTTGCTAACTCCATTATCTGTTGTAGAGCCTCTGTTTTTTGATTTGGAGGTAGATTTGGCATTCCTCTTTTGACTGGTAAAGTGTGGAAGTGGAACCGGTAACCTTGATCTATGGTTTGTAAAATCCACTTGTCTTTTGTTATGTAGTGCCAGTTCTTTGAAAACAAGGTTAACTTTCCGCCTAGAGGAGCTGCTATTTGTTCCCTGGTAGGCGGATTTAGGGTTAAGTCACTGTGGTTGTGTTGATGTAGTGGCAGTGGTTGTGTCTGTGCCTCTGTTGTTACCTTGCCACTGTCGTCCTCTGTAGGCACCTCCTCTGGATTGGTTTCTGCCTCTGGAACGTCTATTCCTGCCCCTTTGAGATCTTGTGGAGTCAGGAAAGGACCAATTTTGGCAGGCCAGTTCCTGCTAAACCTTGGGGTTGAACCTGCAAGAAATCTTTAACCGTTTGAACAGATTTTGCCTTTTCTTCCATTTTCTTCATAACCTGCTGGGCAGGTGTACCAAACAAACTTGTCTTATCCATAGGAGCATCTAGCAACTTAGCTTTAACATGATCCGGCAAAGCTTGCTCCTTTAGCCATGCATGCCTTCTTATCACTGTGCCAGTCATGGCTGATCTAAATGAAGCCTCCAGTGCATCATAGCCACATTTTAAGGAATGGTTACTAACCTGTTGTATGTTATTTACCATTTCTAATACATATTTCTTATCAAGAGATTCATCAGTGGTTAGCTTTTTAGTTAACTGATCAAGCATAAACTCTTGGTATTGTATCATGTGAAACTGACAGTTCAAAGCTCTAGCTGAGAGAGTAGCTGAAGTGTAGACCTTTTTACCCCATCTGTCTAATGACCTTGCTTCCCTTTCAGAAGGAATAGGGTTTTTAGCTATGGTCGCGCCTACTGCCTTGGGACCCTGGGATATAGTTTCGGGGTCTGCAAGTGGGGCCTTGTAAAGGTGGTGATGAGTATCTGGCACCCTGTAAAATCTGTCTGGTTTGGCAGGGGCTGGGGGTAAAGAATCTGGAGCGGAGCAGACATCATTGAAAGCATCATCCACCACAGAGAGAACAGGAGGTATAGCTAAGGGCCTGTGCTGTGGAAGGTGCAGAAAGGTCCTAAGTCTTTTCTGGAGTCTGAAAAATCCTGTTGCTGCCATTGGAACTGCTCTCATGGCATGTAAGGTTTCCCCAAAGGAGAATTCTTCTGGTGGGAAGCAGCTGGAATGGATTCTTCAGCATCAGAATCTTCAAAATTGGAGAAAGGAGCCTCTGGCTGGTCAGTTATGTCTGATTCATCAGCAGAATCATCAGAGGACACTGGCTCAGGGGCTCTGCCCTAGGTCTCTTCTCTGGGGCTGAGAGGCCCTGTCTGGGTGAGATTGAGATCCTCTAATTAATGAAATTAAATCTTCTGCCAAAGTAAGCATTTGAGAACTAGAAGAGGGCCTGGTTGTGCGGGTTTAACAGGCACTGTTTTAGTAGTCTTGGCTGCTTTAGCCCTGGCGAAGGCCTTAATGGACATGGCTGCTGGAGGCCTAGCAGCACCACGTGCTGGGGTAGAGACATCCAAGGGATGGTGTCTGATAAGTCAGTGGCAACCACCGTAGTGGATAAAATTTCTGAGGCCGATTCAAGAGTGGTAGCAGGGGCCTCAGTTGTAGAGATAGATTCAGCTGTACTTTGATCAGTTTTCTCGGTTTCGCCGAAACCGAGACACTCACGTTTGCTTAACCATGGTTTCGCCGAAACCGCGGACCGCGAGTGTCGGTCTTTATCTTTGCGTTTTGGCAGATTGGGTTGTCGGAGGATCCGACGGCATAATGTACGCAAAATCAGAACCGAAAACTGTTCTGCAAACTCCGACCGACGCCTAAGCGTTCGTCGGTTGAAAGAAGCACAGGCCGAACAGGCTGCTACGTCGTGGGCTGGGTCTAAACAAGGCAGACAATAAGAGTGGAAATCTTTATGAGGTATTTGTTTCCCACAGGTTAAACAATTATTAACTTTTCTGACATCGGCTGAGGCAAGAAAGAGTCCCCAACGGGGTACTTAGCTTTAGAAGTCTTCGAAGTAGTATTCGGTAGAAGTAATCTCTGGATCCGACCGACCGGCACTTGTGAACAGCTTCTGCTTGGCGCCACGGCAAGAAGACTGAGGAAAATGGCGTCGGCTGATGCCTTTATACCAAGACCAACAGAGATGACGCCGGATGAAGTGCGACATCAGCGAAGCGGACCGGACTTTGGAATCCGGCCGACTGAAGGGCTGCCTGACGACAGGACAACCCAGTTGTTATGACTGCAGATGCATCCATGAAGGACATCTGTGTAGGCCTGAAAAAGTACAGTTTTGTACTTACCATAAATGTAGATGTCCGAGACGTATGCATCTGCAGTCCTAACATATGGGTTGTCCTGCCTCAGGCAGCCCTTCGGTCGGCCGGATTCCAAAGTCTGGGTCCGGCCTCGGGTGATGTCACACTTCACCCGAAGTCATAGCTGCTGTGAATTGGGTATAAAGGCATCAGCCGACGCCATTTTCCTCAGTGTTTCTTGCCCCAGATGCCAGGTGCCCTCTAGGAAGGCTAAATTTGGATAAATGCAAATGATTCCAAACAGTAGAGAGCAAACAAAAATAAACAAGTATATACATATATATATATACAAACAAATACACCATAATAGATTCCCCCAGCTAGCTACAAGATGGGCAAATACCCTAGGAGTACCACAGAGGGGAAGGAGGGTGGGTAATCCTGACTGCAGATGCATACCTCTCGGACATCTACATTTATGGTAGGTACAAAACTGTACTATGTCCTTCAAGGATGCATCTGCAGTCCTAACATATGGGTAGAATACCATAGCCAAACTGGGGGAGGAGGCACTAAGATGATTATGGTGCAGTTAAGATCCCTTGCAAAACAGCAGTTGCAAAACCTGCTCGGGATCTGGAGTATAAACGTAGATTATAATGCTTGGCAAATGTATGCACGGAGCTCCAAGTAGCAGCTTCTAAAATGTCCTTGGTAGCCACTCCTCGTAAGAAAGCTGTAGTAGTGGCTGTAGCCCTTGTGGAGTGAGGTCTGATGTTTTCTGGAGTTGTCTTTCCATGAAAAGAGTAACAAAATCTAATGCAATTTCCTATCCATTTTGAGATTGCCTGTTTTGAAATTGCTTTTCCTTCCATTCCTGTTGCATATGCTACCAGAAGCTGGTCAGTTTTTCTATTGTTCTTGGTTCTGTCCAGATAGTAGCGCGATTGCCTGTGCACATCCAAGGTATGCAGTAGTCTTTCCCCCCTGTTCTGTGGGTTGGGGAAGAATGTTGGTAGGTGGATTGCTTGGTTCAATGATACCCTGGAGACCACCTTTGGCATAAAAGTAGGGTTAGTTCTCAAGGACACTATCCTGATGGAAGATAAGGAAGGGCTGTACTGCCATTAATGCCTGTAATTCAGAAACCCTTCTTGCTGAAGTGATTGCAAGCAGGAAAGCAGTTTTCCAAGATAAGAACTGTAATTCTGCTGTTGCTGCTGGTTCGAAAGGGGGAAGTGTTAACTTTTCCAGCACAAAGTTAAGGTCCCATGTAGGCAAAGGTGGCTTCCTTGGAGGCTTTACATTTTTAATTCCTCTCAGAAACTGCCTGAGTAGAGGATGAGAGAAGACTGGAGGATCCATGTTGTATTCTGCTGAAATTGCTGATGCATGAATCTTAATGGAGGAGTAAGACAGGCCATTGTGGAAAAGTTCTGCTAAATATTCCAGGATGTTAGCTATGTTTGCTAATGATACACTTTCTCCTTTTGCTGCACTCCAAATGAGGTATCTTTTCCATTTGGCTGAATAAGTCTTCCTTGTGGAGGGTCTGCGAGCGTCCAGGATAATGTCTTTAACCCTCTGAGATAAATCTGGGTTATTTTGTTTTATGTAATATTCCAAGCAGCTAGCTGCAGTGTTTTCAAGTTTGGATGTAGGATCTTGAAGTTGTTCTGTGTTAGCAGTAAAGGAACTAGAGGTAGAGGCCATGCGTGTGTCCGAGACATACTCCTCAGTAGCGGGTACCAATGCTGCCTCGGCCAGTCTGGAGCTATCAGGATGATCCTTGGGTGATCTTCTTTGATCTTCAGTAGCACTTTGTGCATCAAAGGAAGAGGTGGGAATGCATATGCTGTCAGGTTTTCCCAACTGAAGGATAGAGAGTCCACCTTCCAAGCAAGTGGGTGGTATGTCCTTGTGCAGAATTTCCTCAATTGGTGGTTGTGTGGGGATGCGAACAGGTCTATTTCTGGTAGTCCCCATTTCTTTGTAATGGATTTGAAGATGTCTGGATGCAGCATCCATTCGTGGGCATCCGTGGTAGTTCTGCTTAAGGTGTCTGCTAGTATATTTTCTTTTCCTGGCACAAATATGGCCTGGAGCTGAATGTTGAGGGTCAGGGCCACATTCCACAGGTCCATTGCCATCCGGCATAGAGGATATGAGTGTGTGCCTCCCTGTTTGTTGATATACCACATGACTGTGGTGTTGTCCGTCCTTATCAGCAAATGACCCTGTTGAAGAAACGGTCTGAATGTCTGAATTGCCTGTTTCACTGCCAGCATCTCTTTTTGATTTATGTGTAGGTTCAGCTGGTCTTGTGTCCATAGGCCTTGTATACACTTGTCCACCATGTGTGCCCCCCAGCCTAGGTCTGAGGCGTCCGTGGCGATAGTCTGGCTTGGGTGAGGTTTGTGGAAAGGCAGTCCTCTGTTCAACTGACAGGCCTGAGCCCACCACAGGAATTCTTGTTTCAGGCATGGAATTATTGGAATCTGGGCTTCTAGACTGTGCTTGTGTTGAGACCATATATTCCTTAGGTACCATTGCAACTTCCTCATATGCAGCCTGGCATGTGGAATCAATATTATGCAGGATGCCATGTAACCCGGGCTTGCAGGACTTTCCTTGCTGTAAGCTGGTTCTGTGTTGTTAATGCCATGAAATAGAGTGGTAGTTGCTTTTGCTTTTCTGCTGTGAGAAATGCCATCTGATTTGAAGTGTCCAGTTCGGCACCCAAGAATGTTATCCTTTGGGATGGTACCAGCCTTGACTTTTTCATGTTGACTGTGTATCCCAGGGCTTGCAGTAGTTGTATAACCTTTTCCAAATCTTTTGTTAATTTGGTCTTGTTGTCCGCTTGTATTAGGCAGTCGTCCAGGTATGGATAAATCTGAATTCCCTGAAGCCTGCAATGAGCAATTACTGATGCCAGGCATTTCGTGAATACTCTGGGCGCAGTAGATAAGCCAAAGGGCAATGCTGAGAATTGATAATGCTCTGATCCTGCAAGAAATCTGAGGTATCTTCTGCAATCTGGTCGTATAGGGACGTGCAGGTATGCCTCCTTGAGATCTAGAGTCACCAGCCAAGACTCCTTGCCCAGCATGGGAAGAAGTTGCTGTAGGGTCAGCATTTTGAATTTTGGAACAATGAGATATGTGTTCAGAGCGGACAGGTTGAGAATAGGCCTCCATTGGTTTTCTTTCCTTGGTACCAGGAAAAGTCTGGAGTAAAATACTTGTCCTTGTTCCATAGGCGGTACCTTTTCTATAGCTCTCATCCTTAGTAAGTGGTTGATTTGTCCTAGAGTGTTTGTTTTTTGGTTTGGTGGTAGGTTTGGCATTCCTCTCTTTTTTGGAAGAGTGTGGAAGTGAAACCTGTAGCCTTTGTCTATTGTCTGTAAAATCCATTTGTCTCCTGTAATGTAATGCCAGTTCATGGAAAATAAGGCTAGCTTTCCGCCTAAGGGTGCTTCCAGTTGTTCCCTGGTAGGCGGTATCAGAGTCAAGTCGTTGTGTCTGTCCTGTGGAAGTGGTAGTAGCTGGATCTGTGGCAGTACTTCTCTGGTTGTTAGGCTGCCACTGACGTCCCCTGTAGGCACCTCTGGATTGACCTCTGCCTCTTGGGCGCCTATTTCTGCCTCTCTGTGCTCTGGAGGTGTCTGGAAAGGACCAATTCTTCGAAGGCCAATTTCTACTAAACCTCGGAGGCTGGACCTGTAAGAAATCCTTGACTGTTTGGACAGATTTTGCTTTTTCTTCCATCTTCTTTAGCACTTGCTGTGCAGGGGAGCCAAACAAACTTTGTTTCTCCATGGGAGCATCTAGGAGCTTTGACTTTACATGGTCTGGTAAGGATTGCTCTTTTAACCATGCATGCCTTCTGATCACTGTTCCAGTCATAGCTGATCTAAAGGAAGCCTCCAGTGCATCATAGCCGCATTTTAAGGAATGATTACTGACCTGTTGAGTGTTATGTACCAAATCCTGAAGGGACTTATGGTCTATAGGTTCAGGAGAGGACAGTTTTTTATTTAGCTGGTCTAACAGAAATTCCTGATACTGAATCATGTGGAATTGACAGTTTAAGGCCCTAGCCGAAAGAGTAGCAGAAGTATAAACTTTTTTACCCCATCTCTCTAATGCTCTAGATTCTCTTTCAGAGGGGAGGGGGTTTTTGGCAGAGGCAGCTGCTACAGCTTTGGGGCCCTGTGAAATGGTTTCAGGATCTGCAATAGGAGCCTTATACAAGTGAAAATGTGTGTCCGGGACCCTGTAATATCTGTCGGACTTAGCAGGGGCCGGGGGAAGACAGTCAGGGGCAGTACAGGCATCATTAAATGCATCCTCCACAACTGTAAGTACTGGAGGAATGGCTAAAGGCCTATGCTGTGGTAAATGTAAAAAGGTTCTTAGCCTTTTCCTTAAATCTGAAAAATCCTGGCCCTGCCATTGATATTGCTCTCTCATAGCATGTAAGGTTTCCCCAAAAGAAAATTCCTCAGGAAGAGAGGCAGAAGGAATGGAGTCTTCTGCATCAGAATCTTCATATGGAGAATAAGGGCCTTCAGGAGGATTTGAGTTTTCTGAATCATCCGAAGAATAGTCTGTAGAAACTGGATCCGGGGGCTCTGCTCTAGGCCTCTTCTCTGGAGGGGGTAGAGAGGCCCTGTCTGGGTAAGGTTGGGATCCCCTGATCAAAGAAATGAGATCCTCAGCCAGGCTGAGCATTTGGGAACTAGAGGTAGGCCTGTGTGAGGGGGTTTTAGCAGGCAAGGCCTTAGAAGATTTAGCTGCTTTAGCCCTAGAAAAAGCCTTGATAGACATAGATGCAGGGGGCCTAGCAGCTCCACGTGCAGGAGTAGCTATGTCTAGAGGAATAGTATCTGATAAATCCTGGGTGCCTGCTACAGCAGGAGAAATTTCAGTAGCAGATTCAGCCATGCTGTGAGAGGCCTCGGCTGTCGGAGGCAAGCTTTCGGCCGAAGGAAGAACCGAGGATTCGGTTTCAGCCGAAACCGAGACACTCGCGGTTGGCTTAACCGTGGTTTCAGCCGAAACCGCGGACCGCGAGTGTCGGTCCTTTTCCTTACGCTTTTTAGCTAATTGTGAAGTCGGAGTCCCCGACGGCATTTTGTAAGCAAAAGCGGGACCAAAAAACTCCTCTGCAAACTCCGACCGACGTCTAAGTGTCCGTCGGTTGAAGGAAGCACAGGCTAGACAAGCTGATACGTCGTGGTCTGGGCCTAAGCAAGGAAGGCAGTAAGAGTGGAAATCCTTATGAAGTATTTGTTTCCCACAAGTTAAACAATTATTTACTTTTTCTGACATCGGCTGAGGCAAGAAAGAGTCCCCAACGGGGTACTTGGCTTTTTAGAAGTCTTCGGTAGTAGAAATCTCTGGATCTGACCGACCGGCACTTGCGAACAGCTTCTGCTTCGGGCACCGCGCGGCAAGAAAGACTGAGGAAAATGGCGTCGGCTGATGCCTTTATACCCAATTCACAGCAGCTATGACGTCGGGTGAAGTGCGACATCAGCCGAGGCCGGACCCAGACTTTGGAATCCGGCCGACCGAAGGGCTGCCTGAGGCAGGACAACCCATATGTTAGGACTGCAGATGCATCCTTGAAGGACATCACCCACAAAAGCCGATGCCTGCTCAGCGGCTCTGGACCCATCTGAGGGTATAGTTTCCGAGTGTCCAATACCTTGAGTTTCCAGTGGCCTAGTCGGCTCCACGTGGGAGTCGGAATCAGCCTGTGGCTCTGAAGTAGCGGGCGTCAGGGGCTGCGAAAGCGCCTCACTGAGAACTGTCGAAAAGCCTAATGGAAGCCTCGTCGTTGGTTTTGGACCTCGGATGCCTGTCCTTTTCTTTTTCTTTGCGCTTTTTATAAACTCCGGTAGTCAGCTTTTCTGATGGCATTATATAATTAAATCTTCTGCCAAAGTAATGAAATGCAAAATCGTACCGATGCTTAATAGTGTGTTGGTTAAACCTAGCACAAAACCGACAACTAGCAACATCGTGGTCAGGGCCTAGGCAAGGAATACAGTAAGAATGAAAATCCTTATGAGGTGTTTGCTTCTCACAAGAAATACAATTATTAACTTTTTCTGACATCGGTCTGGAGCAAGAAAAAAGTTTCCCCAATGGGGTACTTAGCTTTAATCAAGACTTTGGATCTGAAATTCGAATGTGAAAATCTCAGGAGTCGGCCGACCGGCACTTGCGAACTGCTTTTGCTTTGGGCACCGTGCAGCAAGAAAGACTGAAGAAACTGGCGTCGGCTCCCCTGGCGCACTGACGTCAGGGACGAGGTGACAGCAACCGACGCCGGACCTAGACTTTGGAACTCGGGCCGACTGCGGGTAGCCTGCCAGCAGGATAACCCAATTGTAATGACTGCAACAGTGAAACACGATGAAAATCAACAAAGATCCACTCAGATAAAATGATAGTGACCAGTGGATCAGAAAAGAGTCCGACTGGGTCTGTTAAGTTTCATTGTTCATACAACAGGAGTGTAGAAGGTTTGAAAAGAAAACAATAATCTCTTACTGCTGATGAAAATAATATGCAATAGGTATGATACACAAAATTGTTTAAAAATTCTGAAAGGGAAGGTATCAAGTCTAGAGGAATGACCTAAAGCCTAACAGTTTTTAAATTAAATACAAAACATGTAGCAAAACAAACCTCGGAGGAATAATCCATGAGTACAAAAACGGGGCAGATTCATTGCAACAACGAACACACACTTCACCACAAATCGTTAAACAGTGATAAGAACAGCTTAATATATACTGCCATTAAGACTGTCGGCAGATAAGCACATAATGAATACTTCAAGGAAATCAACAGGGTCCAAATGGATACCATCTTTCAAATGAACAATGTACTGACAAAAAAGGACACAGAAATATTTTGAAAGGTTAAAAGGTTAATAGCTCAGAAAAGATACAATACTTTTACCAGGAAGAGTGGCAAAGGATCAAATGAGCATATACGAAGATATTGCAAAATTGCAGAATGCATGGTACAGAAAGAAAATTCATAGCTGGACTGGGTAAACATAAATAAGCTGCTGCGTAATAGAATCTGTAACCTACTACATGCATACAAAAAAAAAAGCACGGGGGGGGGTGATCTTTCTTTGCCATCAAACTTGATATTTGTGTGTTCTGTGCTTCACAGCAGCACTAGTAGATACTTTTCATAGGATCAGACTAGTCTTCACAATGTTGTAAGTTTCACAAGAACAGAACACTTAATTATTTCTGTTGCCTTGATATTGGAGACAAGGCTTCATATTTTTGTAGGATTCCCAAATATGAAGGCAACTCTAGTGACACATGCCATACTAATAAGCAGGATGCAACTCTAGTGACACATGCCATACTAATAAGAAGGCTGAATGCAAATCTGGTAGTTTTCCGACTCCACAGTTACACTCGGATCACAAAGCATTGTTAAGATTTATGCAGAAAAGTGGTAAAGAAATGTTAAGGAACGCAGGTAACATACTTTTAGCACAGATACACAAACAACTAAATATATTATATTCTTAAGAAAACATTATTATGACCACTTTAAGAAACAGAAATATTCAACTGCTTGCACTCTACTGCATTCAACTACACAAACCATGGCAAAGCAAAATGTGTCTCTGGAATGGCTGAAGAAGTTGTAGTTGATGTCATAAGCATTGCATAATGCTGGTGCTGGGATATGTACCGAGAATCACTTAATCATGGCTTACAATGCAATGTTTCATAGGTCAAACATTTTAGAGCAAAGTAAATCTTGATGAAACACTAAATCCATCTGAGACCAGCTTTACTGGAGCCAGCAGTTCAAATCAATGAAAAACATTTGCATCTTTACACAAACAGCACATAAAGTCAATAAACAGTAAACGGATGCATAAAGGCAGAAATTACTTAGACTCACAAAATCTATCTCATCAGCACTTGCGGGGTCTGGACCTTCCAAGCCTTATAAACAGCTCAGTTTTTCAACAAATATAACTATCCCCATTGCCTGTAAAGGAAAAATGCCACTCTGTTGGAGCTTTGTTAACAGCACTGTACACATTAAAAGCTCAGCACTTCCCTTTTTTTCATTCGGTATCACTTTGTTTCTCTTAAACCTGCAACACTTCTGTTGGAGTCGATAAGACAACTACAGCAAAATTATCGGTTCTGTTTGCCATTTCTGAAATTCATATACCTCAAAGGTTGAAAAGTGTTCAGTAGTGTAATAAACTCACCATAACAGTAAACATACAAATAAATGGACAAATGACATGAGAAACGGATAATATGGAGTTATATCAGAAATGAGCATCACACTGCAGGCAGGTATTTTCAGAAGTCACAAGTCCCTTAAGGTGCATTGTTACAGTACTAACATTAGATGGCAGCCCAGCTAAGGAAAAGAGTACATCATGATCCTACAGAAAAACGGCGTCAAGAATGCTCTTGGAGTAGGCTACACACACACACACACACACACACACACACACGTAAAATTGACCAGTTTTAAAATCAACCGAATAGTCTTAACTTAGCATGTGACAGGGAATATATCAATCCACTGAAACGCTCCCACATATATCTATACATAACTGTTAAGTATCCATGTTATATAAATATATATATATATATATATATATATATATACACACGTACCATAAGGCAACAAAAATGTGCATTAAAATTGTGCATTTTATACTTCATGACAAAACAAAAGGGAGCAGTGCAGACTTTTTCTTATACAACCAAGAGCGCAAAGAATAAAAGGAAAAAAATACAAAGTACCGTACTCTGTTTTTATTTTTCCAAAAGTCTCACACTCTTTCAAAATAGCAACAGTTACTTCAAAAATAGTTCAGAAATTCCTTTCTACTTTAGTAATAAGGGGAATCAAAGTCCACAGCATATAGCTACTCTCCTGTTAGGTCTGCATACCTCTCGACCTCTTGGCACAAGAATTCTGGACAAAGCCAATAAAGAGGGGCAAAAGCCCAAAAATTGGACCAGATTTTAAATATTGCTCTTATAAACTTACTAAGTTGTTAGAATAGCAGGTTTTTCATTAGCATGCACTTTTTTGAAGTATATGAGGTCTGAAACTCAAATGACTGTCATTATTTATTGACTTCAATCCTCAATGATTTGCTAGAACACTACAAATTTTATGAGGAATAAACCAAAAATATGAGGCAAAGATCTGGCCATTCTGCAAAAATCTGGACAGTTGAGAGGTATGAGTCTGACCCCTCTGGTTTCCTTTGCAGGAAGATGTACAGGCCTTCTCAGAACAGCCATTATGGTTTCTTCCTTACTGCAGCATAACATCCAGCACTGAAGCTCCAGCCAAACATTTCTTCTCTATCAGACTTTTCCACTTTGGTAGGGCTACTGTCTTCTGTTTTATACACCAATTAGTTATGTAATTGGTTATATTAACTGAACCATGCATGAGTCCTCTGTCCAGTACAAAAAAGTATCTACCTTCTTAAAACAGCAGTTTTACTTATAATTAATTAGTTACATCCGTTTTCTACATAATTTTGGGAAGAATCACATCTTATTATCTATTTCCCTCACTCTCTTCTCTATGTGTGTGTGTGTGTGTGTGTGTGTGTGTGTGTGTGTGTGTGTGTATATAAACACACACACACACACACACACACACGTTTCTTTATTATACAATGGACTCCACATATTCCAGATATCCATGTTCCATTTTTCTTTCTTGCCAATAACATTGTTTTTCACAGATTTTACTGGATTGTGGTATTGCACAAGTTTTTTTTTTAATGGGAACAGTTAATAGTACCTGTTCTGAATGGAAATATGTTGTAATATCACGCTGTTTTAGTTGTTTATCATTATTATCATCATCATTTTTTGCTTCTTCTTCTTCTTTTTTTTTTATCAAGGAACATGTCTTCACAGTCCTGATCCGTTAGAATGTCTTAGCATCTGTTAATCAGTATTCCACAGGTAAACTAAAACAGTTTATTTTCTTTTTAGTTAGTGCTTTTTCACATAGATTTTTATTTTGCTTTAATAAATTACTGCATGGGATTAATGGTTTTATGCTTTAGTTTGGGTGGGGGCTCCTACAGCATTTGGCATACACCAGTTCGGTTGACTGTTTCCTGGGCTTCATGGTCAGCTCAATTTGTAGGAAGAGTCGGTCTGCACATACATTTATTTTTGAAGGACAAAAATGAGCCACTGAGCCATATACCATTAAATGGAAAATGAAAAAGTACAGTTTTGTACCTACCATAAATGTAGATGTCCGATAGGCATGCATCTGCAGTCCTTACAAATGGGTTGTCCTGTCGTCAGGCAGCCCTTCGGTCGGCCGGATTCCAAAGTCTGGGTCTGGCCTCGGCTGGGGTCGCACTTCACCCGACGTCACAGCTGCAGTTCTTCGGGTATAAAGGCATCAGCCGACGCCATTTTCCTCAGTGTTTCTTGCCCCAGATGCCAGGTGCCCCCTAGGAAGGCTAAATTTGGATAAATGCAAATGGTTCCAAATAGTAGAGAGCAAACAAAAAATAAGCATGTATGTACATATATACAAACAAATACATCATAATAGATTCCCCCAGCCAGCTACAAGATGGGCAAATACCCTAGGAGTACCACAGAGGGGAAGGAGGGTGGGTAATCCTGACTGCAGATGCATGCCTATCGGACATCTACATTTATGGTAGGTACAAAACTGTACTATGTCCTTCAAGGATGCATCTGCAGTCCTTAGAAATGGGTAGAATACCATAGCCAAACTGGGGGAGGAGGAGAAATAAGATTATGGTGTAGTTAAGATCCCTTGCAAAACAGCAGTGGCAAAGCCTGCTCGGGATCTGGAGTATAAAGGTAAATTATAATGCTTGGCAAATGTATGCACGGAGCTCCAAGTAGCAGCCTCTAAAATGTCTTTGGTAGCCACTCCTCGTAGAAAAGCTGTGGTAGTGGCTGTAGCCCTTGTAGAGTGAGGCCTGATGTTTCCTGGAGTTTTCTTCCCATGGTAGGAGTAACAAAATCTAATGCAATTTCCTATCCACTTAGAGATTGTCTGTTTTGAAATTGCTTTTCCTTCCATTCCTGTTGCATATGCTACCAGTAGCTGGTCAGTTTTTCTATTGCTCTTGGTCCTGTCCAGGTAGTAGCGTAATTGTCTATGTACATCCAAGGTATGCAAAAGTCTTTCTCCCCTGTTCTGTGGGTTGGGGAAGAATGTAGGTAGGTGGATAGCTTGATTTAAAGATACCCTGGAGACCACCTTTGGCATATAAGTAGGATTTGTTCTCATGGACACTCTATCTTGATGGAAGATCAGGAAGGGCTGTACTGCCATTAATGCCTGTAGCTCAGATACCCTTCCTGCTGAAGTGATTGCAAGCAGGAAGGCAGTTTTCCATGATAAGTATTGTAATTCTGCTGTTGCTGCTGGTTCGAAAGGAGGGAGTGTCAACTTTTCTAGCACAAAGTTCAAGTCCCATGCTGGCAATGGTGGCTTCCTAGGTGGTTTTACATTTTTAATTCCTCTCAGAAACTGCCTGAGTAGAGGATGTGAGAAGACTGGAGGATCCAAGTTGTATTCTGCTGAAATAGCTGATGCATGAATCTTAATGGAAGAATAGGACAGGCCGTTGTGGAAGAGCTCTGCCAAGTATTCCAGGATGTTGGCTATGTTTACCAGTGACACATTATCTCCTTTTGCAGTACTCCAAATGTGATATCTTTTCCATTTTGCTGAATAATTTTTTCTTGTTGAGGGTCTGCGAGCCTCCAAGATAATGTCTTTAACCCTTTGGGATAAATTTGGGTTATATGGTGTTATGCAATGTTCCAGGCAGTCAGCTGCAGTGTTTTCAGGTTTGGATGCAGGGTGTTGTAGTTGTTCTGTGTTAACAGTAAGGGAACTAGGGGTAGAGGCCATATTTGTTCCCGAGACATGCTCCTCAGTAATGGGTACCAATGTTGCCTTGGCCAGTCCGGAGCTATCAGGATGATCCTTGGACAGTCCTCTTTGATCTTCAATAGCACCTTGTGCATCAAAGGAAGTGGTGGGAATGCATATGCTGTCAGGTTTTTCCAATTGAAAGATAGGGAGTCCACTTTCCAAGCAAGTGGGTGGTACGTCCTTGTGCAGAATTTCTTCAGTTGGTGATTGCGTGGGGATGCAAATAAGTCTATTTCTGGTAGTCCCCATTTTCTTGTAATGGTTTTGAAGATGTCCGGATGCAGCATCCATTCGTGGGCATCCGTGGTAGTTCTGCTTAGTATGTCTGCCAGAATGTTTTCTTTTCCTGGCACAAAAATTGCTTGTAACTGAATGTTGAAGCTCAGGGCCACATTCCAGAGGTCCATTGCCATCCGGCATAGAGGGTACGAATGTGTGCCTCCCTGTTTGTTGATGTACCACATAACTGTGGTGTTGTCTGTCCTTATCAACAGCTGACCTTGTCGAAGAAGTGGTCTGAATGTCTGAATTGCCAGTTTTACTGCCAGCATTTCCTTTTGATTTATGTGTAGGTGCAGTTGGTCTTGAGTCCATAAGCCTTGTATGCACTTGTCCAGCATGTGCGCCCCCCAACCGAGGTCTGAGGCGTCCGTTGTGATGGTCTGGCTTGGTTGAGTGCTGTGGAAGGGCAGTCCTTTGTTTGATTGACAGGCCTGAGCCCACCATTGGAATTCTTGCTTCAGGCATGGGATTATTGGAATTTGGGTTTCTAGGCTGTGCTTGTGCTGAGACCATAAATTCCTTAGGTACCACTGTAACTTTCTCATATGCAGTCTGGCATGTGGAACCAATATTATGCAGGATGCCATGAAATCCAAGGCTTGCAGGACTTTTCTTGCTGTTAGCTGGTTCTTCTTTGTTAATGCCAAGAAGTAGAGAGGTAGTTGCTCCTGTTTTTCTACTGTTAGGAATGCCATTTGTTTTGATGTGTCCAGTTCTGCACCCAAAAAGGTTATCCTTTGGGATGGTATCAGCCTTGACTTTTTTATATTGACTGTGTATCCCAGAGCTTGCAGTAGATAAATGACCCTTTTCAAGTCTTCTGCTAGCTTGTTTTTGTTGTCCGCTTGCAACAGGCAGACGTCCAGGTAAGGGTAGATTTGGATTCCCTGAAGCCTGCAATGAGCAATTACTGATGCCAGGCATTTCGTGAACACTCTGGGCGCAGTAGATAAGCCAAAGGGCAATGCTGAGAATTGATAATGCTCTGATCCTGCAAGAAATCTGAGGTATCTTCTGCAATTTGGTCGTATGGGGACGTGCAGGTATGCCTCCTTGAGATCTAGAGTTACCAGCCAAGACTCCTTGCCCAACATGGGAAGAAGTTGCTGTAGGGTCAGCATTTTGAATTTTGGGACAATGAGGTATGTGTTTTAAGCGGACAGATCGAGAATAGGTCTCCATTGGTTTTCTTTTCTTGGTACCAGGAAGAGCCTGGAGTAAAATCCTTGTCCTTGCTCCATAGATGGTACCTTTTCTACAGCTCTCATCCTTAGTAAGTGAGTTATTTGTTTTAGAGCTTCTGCCTTTTGATTTGGAGGAAGGTTTGGCATTCCTCTCTTCTTTGGTAGAGTATGGAAGTGAAACCTGTAACCTTGGTCTATTGTCTGCAAAATCCACTTGTCTCCTGTGATGTAATGCCAGTTTACTGAAAATAAGGCTAGTTTCGCGCCTAAGGGTGCTTCTAGTTGTTCCCTGGTAGGCGGTGCCAGAGCCAAGTCACTGTGATTGTCCTGTAGTAGTGGTGGCGGCTGTATCTGTGGCTGTACCTCGCTGGTTGTTAGCCTGCCACTGACGTCCCCTGTAGGCACCTCTGGATTGACCTCTGCCTCTTGAGCGCCTATTCCTGCCTCTCTGAGCTCTGGAGGTGTCTGGAAAGGACCAATTCTTGGAGGGCCAATTCCTGCTAAACCTTGGAGGTTGGACCTGTAAGAAATCTTTGACTGTCTGGACCGATTTTGCCTTCTCTTCCATCTTCTTCAGCACCTGTTGTGCAGGAGAGCCAAACAAATTGATCTTGTCCATGGGAGCATCTAGTAGCTTTGATTTGACATGGTCTGGTAAGGCCTGCTCTTTTAACCATGCATGTCTTCTGATCACTGTGCCAGTCATGGCTGATCTAAAAGAAGCCTCCAGTGCATCATAGCCGCATTTTAAGGAATGATTACTGACCTGCTGAATGTTATGTACCATTTCCTGAACAGATTTTTTGTCTAATGGTTCATCTGAGGACAGCTGTTTAGTTAATTGGTCTAACATAAATTCTTGATACTGGATCATGTGGAATTGACAGTTCAAGGCCCTAGCTGAAAGAGTAGCAGAAGTGTAAACTTTTTTACCCCATCTCTCTAAGGTCCTGGATTCCCTTTCAGAGGGGAGGGGGTTTTTTGGCAGAGGTAGCTGCTACCGCCTTAGGTCCCTGGGAGATAGTTTCGGGATCTGCAAAAGGAGCCTTATACAAATGATAATGTGTGTCCGGGACCCTGTAGTACCTATCAGGCTTAGCAGGGGCCGGAGGAAGTGAATCAGGAGCAGTACAAGCATCATTAAATGCATCATCCACAACAGTCAGAACTGGAGGGATGGCTAAAGGCCTATGCTGTGGTAAATGCAGAAAGGTTCTAAGCCTTTTTCTAGAGTCTGAAAAATCCTGGCCCTGCCATTGAAATTGTTCCCTCATAGCATGCAAGGTTTCCCCAAAGGAAAATTCCTCAGGCGGAGAGACAGAAGGAATGGACTCTTCAGGATCAGAGTCTTCATAAGGGGAGAAAGGACCCTCTGGAGGGTTTGAATTATCTGAATCATCAGAGGAGTCATCTGTAGAAACTGGCTCAGGGGGCTCTGCTCTAGGCCTCTTCTCTGGAGGTGAGTGAGAAGCCCTGTCTGGGTGAGGTTGGGATCCCCGGATCAAAGAAATGAGATCCTCTGCTAGACTAAGCATTTGTGAACTAGAGCTAGGCCTGTGAGAGGGGGTCTTAGCAGGCACAGTTTTGGTAGATTTAGCTGCTTTAGCCCTGGCAAAGGCCTTAATCGACATGGTTGCAGGTGGCCTAGCAGCTCCACGTGCAGGGGTTGAAATATCCAAGGGATAGTATCAGATAAATCCTGGGAACCTGCAAGAGCAGGTGGGATTTCAGTAGCCGATTCCACCAGGTTGGATGAGGCCTCGGTAGGAGGTAAGCTTTCGGCTGAAGGAAGAACCGCGAGCTCGGTTTCAGCCGAAACCGAGACACTCGCGGTTGGCTTAACCGCGGTTTCGGCCGAAACCGCGGACCGCGAGTGTCGGTCCTTTTCCTTGCGCTTTTTAGATATTTGCGTAGTCGGAGGATCCGACGGCATAATGTAAGCAAAAGCGGAGCCGAAAAACTCCTCAGCAAATTCCAACCGACGTCTAAGCGTCAGTCGGTTAAAAGAAGCACAGGCTAGACAAGCTGCTACGTCGTGGTCTGGGCCTAAACAAGGTAAGCAGTAAGAGTGGAAATCTTTATGAGGTATTTGTTTCCCACAAGTTAAACAGTTATTCACTTTTTCTGACATCGGCTGAGGCAAGAAAGAGTCCCCAACGGGGTACTTAGCTTTTTAGAAGTCTTCGGTAGTAGTAGAAGTATTCGGTAGTAGCAATCTCTGGTTCTGACCGACCGGCACTTGCGAACAGCTTCTGCTTCGGGCGCCACGCGGCAAGAAAGACTGAGGAAAATGGCGTCGGCTGATGCCTTTATACCCGAAGAACTGCAGCTGTGACGTCGGGTGAAGTGCGACCCCAGCCGAGGCCAGACCCAGACTTTGGAATCCGGCCGACCGAAGGGCTGCCTGACGACAGGACAACCCATTTGTAAGGACTGCAGATGCATCCTTGAAGGACATCAATACTTCAAACACTACCTGCATGCTGAAACCTTTTAATAAATTGGAATAAATGTTTTGTCTTTGACAAATTACACAGACGCCATCTAATTCAAAAAAGCTTAATTCAGAACATTTCAATGCATGAACAGTCTAAACACATAACAATTAAAACATAATATTCATTCTAAAACTCAGTATTCTTTAAGATAAAATTCATATTAAAAAAACTGTTTCAAAAGTGTTTGTTTCAAAGGTGTTCATTTCAAAATACATTTATAATTAATAAATTTAGCATTACTTGTCACCACAGCTCTCTATTATCAGCTGCAGTTTCATTATTCCTCAAGGCACAAATCAACATAATCCAATACAAGAAATAAAATCTTTTGCAAGTGAGATTGCACTTATGATGTCTACAGACAGTATTATTTTTGTCTTCCTTGTGGATGCAGTATATGTAAAAGAAGCAGTTAGCAATACTGAATTTGCTTCCAAGATAAGAGGCATCATGTCTAAAGTAAATTAGGAAGATGTGATTTTAACAAGAAGAAAACACAAATGGAAATATTTATGGAACACTTAATTATGCTAAGGTTAGTGAAAGACGAGGCTCATCAAATAAGTTAAAACAGAAAGAGATGAGACTGCAATATATCTTCAGAAAGGTCTCCCAGGAACAGATGGCATTCCTGTGGAAGTTTGGAAGTTAGGAGAGAAGAAAGTGCTAAAGATCTGAAAGATTTTGTTTAACAGTACTTAAAAAGGAGGCGAAGTACCAACATCTTAGAAGACAGCTGTGGTGGATGTACTGCTCAAAGATGGTAAAGATTCATACAGACCCCTTTCAATTGTAAACCATGATTACAAAATCTTTGTCTATAACAGCTAAAAGAACGGCAAATGTGTTTCCAAAATTGACAGATACAGATTAATGTGGGTTTTTTTTGGAGGAGAGGCAAATATTTGACAAAATTAATAGAATAATAATGATCTAGAGGGAAGCAGAATGTAAGAAAATACCACTGTTGTTGGTAGAAAAGTATCCCATGGAGTAATCTGAGATTTCATGAGTAGGGCATTGGAAGCATTTGCATCCCAATACAATAATAAGGTTAAGTAGAAGGATATATGAAGGATCAGAGGTAAAAACTAACGTGGGAGGGTTCCTCTCTGGTAAGCTGTGTTTAAAGAGAGGAACCAGACAGGGGTGTCCTCATTCCCCTTTGCTATTTATTTTACATTTAGAGCCGTTGGCAAAGAAAATGAGAGACTCATAAATTCAAGGATGTAACTGGTATGGTAATCAAGAAAAGTTGGCTTTAAATGAGATATTATTTTGTACCTGATAAATCCAGAAAAGGACATCTCAGTGTTCTGCAATATTTTGTGACTTTCTCCTTTGCATAAATAGTACACCATATTAAATCTTTTTCTTTCCCATATCTGTATTTCTTCTTCAGATATCTCCTGATCTTCCTGCTTCTCCTTACTTTGGGGACTCACTCTATAATGCTGTGATATAACCTGTATTAGATCTTCTATACCAAATCTTTCACTTTGCAG
Organism: Protopterus annectens; assembly: GCF_019279795.1. Lineage (NCBI taxonomy): Eukaryota > Metazoa > Chordata > Ceratodontiformes > Protopteridae > Protopterus > Protopterus annectens. The sequence continues at coordinate 688,539,376 of NC_056734.1, read as the reverse complement.
GCACTCCATAACTTCAACTTCTATTTTTTTTAACGTCTACTTTACTAATCTTTTCTACAATTCCTCTTTGTGATATTATGTTTTTATTGTGAAATGTTCCATATCCAGATACTTTTGCCTGTATTTCTCTTTGAATATCTTTGGGGCTGCCTTCTTTATATTGATTAATTTTGCTTTATCCTTTGCATAAATATTACACCATATCAAATCTCTCTTTCTTTCCCGTGTCCACATTTCTTTTTTATACTTTTCAAAAATCTCTAGGTTTTGTTGTTTATATTTTCATACTTCATCAGATGCTTCCAAACAGTTCAAAGTTTCTTGATCTATATGTTTTTCACAAATTTCTTGTATTAATGAATACAAACTTTTATTTGAAGCTTCTGACACTTTTTCGTATGGAAGTATTTTCCTTTCCTCTAATTTCACTGTTAATTGTTTTGCATATCTTGTGTCTAGAAATTCTGGACTTTTTACATAACAGTAACAATACATAATTTCTTTCTTTTCCTCAATAGTCCACGTCTTTATGGATCTTATTTGGCCTATCAGTTTTTGTGGACTATTACTTCCTTCTAAAATGGGGGGGGGCATCCTCCCCCTGGGCCTGGCCCCATTATAGGAATGTTTCTGTATTTTGAGGATTCTACACTGTCACCTTTTCCAGTCCTGGCACCAGCGTGCCTACCAGGACTGGCACTTTTTTATCCTGAGTCTTGTGCACCCAGTTCTCTTTTTTAATTTCTAACCCACTTCTGTCCATGATATATGCTATATAAATACAGTCTATATACCAGTGTCATCTTGGTGAGATTTTGTGAAAAACAGGGTCCACCTCATGAAGGTACTCACCAACACTTGTGGATGAATTCAATTTTAGCAATAACACTCTCCTTTACTTGTTGACTTATCTCTCAATTCGGACCCCCATAAAGATCTGTCCATAGAGATCCATGCGATATAGCAGAAGTAAACAGGATATATTACTGTGCAGCTAAATTAGTAACAGATAAAGTTATACCACACGAACACAGGGTAGCAAGGGAAAGGAAGGGGAGAAATCGAACACCATCATGGAAGTATCGAATAGAGAAAACTATAAAGCAATTAAGACAAGAAGTGCCACTGTTACAGATCATCAGAAATACTCAGAAAGACAGATGTGATAAAAGCTACATGCAGTATTAGAACAGATCAGGCTCTATCATGCACTATCGCAAATAACAAACTAAAAATCTCAACACAGGTGGAAAAACGTAGAAGATACGCAGATAAATTTAAGGGAAAAATACAAAATAAGCAATTTATTGATGACCCCAAAAGTTTTACCGAGAATTGGGAAACAAGGCAAAAGAAACTGAAAGACCAGCCAACAATGAAAAAAAAAAGATACATTTTGGAGAAGTATTTATGAAGATCCTGTGGAACATGACAAAGATGCTAAATGGATAGAAAAAGTAAAAGAAAGAATAAGAAGTTCAAAGGTACAGGATATGAAGTGGGATGAAATAACAGCCAGAGAGATTGAAAGAGAGTTAAGAAAGGCTTCTAATAGGAACCCCCCCCCCCCCAGGCCCAGATGCAGTACCTAACGTGTCTATATTATATTATCGTACGATGAAAATAGCAAATGCTATTTCATCGTACCGATAATATCTAAACAAAATATCGAACAAACGAAACAGCAAATTTTTTTCCCAGGGAAAAAAATTCGCTGCTCCGTAAAAAACAAAAAAAAAACTTAAAACACTTTGCCCCCCCACACCCCCTACTTAAATATACCAACTCCGAGATTGCACCATAGTGGAGGAAATGGCAAAGTCCCAAAGACAGCCCACCAAATTTTTTCCCTGGGAAAATTTTTGATGTTCTGTGACTTTGCTATTTTGTCATTTTGACAGTATCGGGTCGACTAAATAGCATTTGCTATTTCGTCCACTCGATGCTGTCATATAGACCCTACCTAACTTCAAGCTAAAAGTATTAACATGTTTGTACGAAGATTTAGTCATGAGTAAGAACTATTGATATGTGCACCCGAACAGACACCAGCCTGGTTAACAACAGGAAAAACAATGCTCCTACTTAAAAGTGAACCTGTAAGTTACCCTAAAAATTATAGACCAATAACTTGCCTTCCAACAACATATAAAGTATAGACTGGAACTGATGCTGACAGAGACTATACTCATTTAGAAGAAAACTCAACTATGTCAGAAGAACAAAAGAGCAATAAAAGAAAGTCATATGGAGCAAAGGATAATCTGTTGCTGAATAAAGTCATAGTGGAGAACTGTAAAAAGGGGAATAATCTAAGTATGGCATGGACTGACTACAAAAAAAGCATTTGATAGTATCCCACATTCATGGATAAAGGAGTGCTTAAAAATGTATAAGCTACACCCTACACTGTGACTTACATCACAGTGACAATGAAACAGTGGCAAACCACTTTGAAGTTAAGCCACGATAAAGGACAAATTATTATTTCAGGGATAAAAATCCAAAGGGGGAAATTCCAGGGTGACTCTCTGTCACTGTTGCTCATTTGCCTTGCCCTTAACCCATTAAGCTGTCTGTTTTACAGATTAGGCCACGGCTATAACTTGGCTCCCAGAAAGCAACAAAGTGTAAAGACTTCTCATCTTCTCTTTGTTGATGATTTAAAACTGCATAGCTCATCAGATGAGGAACTGAAAGTACAACTGCAAGTAGTTAAAACTTTTTCAGATGATATAAGAATGTCATGTGATCTTGATAAATGTGCAAAAGCAATCTTTAAAGAATAAAAGCTGCAGCACCAAGAAAACATCAGCTCGGGACAAGAATGTGATATAAAAAGAACTTAAGCAAAAGGGAGTGTATAAATATTTGGGAACTGATGAAGGATCAGCAATAAAGCATGAATAGATGCGAATAAAACTTGGTAAGGAATATTTTAGAAGACTTTAACTAATCCAGAAAACAGAGCTGACATCTAGGAACAAAATTTAAGCTATAAACCAATTTGCTCCTTCCTATCCTAACTGACAGTTTTGGAGTGAATGACTGGCCCCAAAAGGTGTTGGATGGATTAGACAGGAAAATAAGAAGGATGCTTTATGCTCATCAAATGATTTATAAAAATCAGTGCATGCCAAGAGTACATATTCCCCGTTCTGAAAGAGGTATGGGGCTCCATGAAACTGATTACATGTACAGATCTGCTATTGTGGGACTGCAAAAATATCTCCTGATCTCACAAGACCCAAATATAGTGAACGTTTTGAAACATGAGGAGAATAAATCGAAGATGACTTCCCTGCTTAGTCTAGCAGAAGCATATCTGCGTCAAACAGGAATGGAAATCAAATCAAAAGTAGACAAAAATCAGGCAGCAACTGAATGTGCCAAAAAACAAAAGAAGGAATATAAGGTGAAGGATCAGAAGAGAAAGCAAGAAATGTGGAAAATGCATAAATGTAGTTGCAAGTATTGAAAATGTCTGGAAGAACCTCATGCTGAACAGGATGGAATGCAGGAAAGGTTAAGGAAAGGCAAATTCAAACCAAAAAATGAAAGGTTAATATTGGAAACCCAAGATACTGGGCTATGTACACGTTGGTTTACAAAGTCCATTGAACATGTGGGAGAAACTAACAAATGTAGGTTATTGTAAAACAGAATTGGAAACAGTTGCACACCTCAGTGCTGGAAGTAACATAATAATGGCAGAAGGGCTGTACACTGAAAGGCAAAATAATGTGGCAAGACTGTTGCACTGGAGATTGTGCAAACATTATGGTACTGAAGTGGCTGAAAAACATTGGAAACGTGAGCCACAAAGCCATCATAGAAAATGATGGTCTACCTCACATGGGATCACCCATTACCAACAGTCTAAAAGTTAGATATGAGAAAACCAGACATGATGATCCATAAAAAGAAGACAAAAGTAACACTGATCATTGAAATCGCTACACCCAGTGACTACACTGTCTTGCTTACAGACAGACACAAAGTCATAACATATCAGGATTTCCAGGCAGAAAGAGAGCAATGTGGAAGAAAGACACCCAGACAGTTCCAATAGTACTAGGAGCAATGGGTCTTTTAAGTAAGACTCTACAATCATATTTAGATATGTTACCAATACATGTAACTCCATATGAATTGCAGAAGGAGTCATTACTGGGCACATTGCGGGTGCTTTGAAAAGTACCTCTAGCTGACATCAAAGACTGAAACAATACTAATTTCATGAACTTTAATTGTACTTTGACTTAGGAATGGGGTCCATTCCTGTCATAGTATTAGAAACCCAAAAGTCTTGGAGAAATAAAAAAATATTACAGTCATAAAACAGCAGAACATATTCTAAGAACTAAGCCAACACGAGAATGGAAAAAGGAGGTTTTGCAAATAGGGATGACAGCTAGTAGGGGTGGAGACAATAGGTAAAAGGGGACTAGAATTACTGGAGAAAACTGGCAAGGAACCAAGTTTTTGGGCTCAAGCAACTAGAACAGGAAAGGTAATAAAGTGAGATGAGACCAAGAAGGCAACTGGATTGCAGGCTAGAGAAAGACTTCCCTACCAGGGACTGATATCACAGTATATGGAAAAAGAAAGGGGTAGTGGAATCTTGAGTGAAAAGACCTACTCTGGTAGAGGTTTTGGATGAATCTAGAATGAAAAACTGTTGTTAAAAAGGGATATTTAGTAGGGCATATAAAATATTACATGATGACATATATAATAAAAATCATAGGAGGTTAGAAAAGACTGAGAACAAAGACTGGAAAGAATTTACAAAAGAAAAATGGGAACATGTGTATAGTTCCCAAGTATGCAACAATGTCCAAATGATTTAGGATTTTTGCTTGGAAGTGTTTGCATAGGTATTTTTATAATCCAACCAGACTTCAAAGAATGTTTTCTTCAGGTAGACAGCATATGTTGGAGGTGTGATGGGGAAGAATGAGGTAACTGGGAACATAAGTTCTGCAAATGTAATGAGTTGGCAGATTTAAAAAATTCCCTATACAGTTCTATGTCAGAAATACTGGGTGAGCAAACAACTGTATATAATGAAATAATTATTTTAAGCTGGGACACAGGATCTGAATTGCTTAGATATATAAAGTTAGCTACCAATAAAGTTGTTGTTGTTTGTCTTTTCGGCTTTTCCCGGTTAGGGGTCGCCACAGTGGAACTCCGGTCCGCTAATGATTGGCAGTCGATTTTTATGGTGCCGAGTTGCCAGCCCGATGCCCAACCTTCAGCGAAGGCACACCCATTCATACATGTCTTTTGGAGGCCACTATCCCGCGGGGAGGACATGCAGACTCCACACAGAAGGCACTCCAGCCGAGAATCGAACAGGAGAACCTCTTGCTGTGAGGCAACAACGCTACCGCTGTACCACCGCGGCAGACACAGCTACCAATAAGGTAATTAATAAAAATGGAAATCAAAGTCTAAACCAACTTTAGTCACAGTATTAAATATTACAAAAGAGATAAAAGAATTGGAAGAGGGATTTTAAAAAGGGAGGGAGAAAATTACATAGTAATAAATGGAAATTTGTGCAAACAATACATGCAGAATAATGTTCAGGAGGAAGAGGAATAAGGCTTAAGATAAAATGATAATTCAGCAATTTATGTAATGTTGGACTGACGATAGTTACAAAGAAAAGATGTATGATGTAAAATATATGTAAATGGAAAAAAATATTAATATGGTTTGTTTTCTTTTCTGTTAATATATGTTTGCCTACGTCTTAAGTGATAATTTAATAAAGGTGTTTAAATAAAAAAATACTGATTTTTAAAATTAATATTACTGGGATGTATTTGTTATGTGATTACTTTTCATGTATTTAAATTCTGTAAATTATTTTTTTCAATCAGATAAAGTCTGCATCATATGTCAAAGATGAAAGCATTTATTCCTGTTTCCTAAAGGTTTCATCATGCTAACAGTAGTTGAGCTGTTTTTTTTTTCATTTTGGTGATACACTGCTTGATGGCTCATTTTGACCTTCATTTTATATTTTACTTTTTTGTTTGTTATTATATTAGTCTAAGACAACTAGAATGGTCTAGCAGCAAGTTATCATGGGAACTGTTTACAAAGGTGACCATCAAGATTAGTGAAATGGTATGGTAACTGAAGATTTAGCTAACATGCTAAATATGATATTAAAACCACTGACTCATCCTTTCCAAGTTCCTGAAATCAGTAATGATGTAAATAACAGTGTTTTTATTGAAAAAAAAAATAAAGAAAATACATTATTTAATGATTTGAAGAAGTTTATCAAGCTAAAATATTTCCAAAACAAAAAGCATGATGGTGCAGACAAGAAGCAAAAGGTTAAAACGGTTTCAAAAAACAGTTTTAATAAAAAAAAATAAGCGCTTTCGTCCACTACAATATCCAGGATTTCATCAGATAAAAATCACTGCAAAAACACACGCCTTAAATAACAAATTCCATCAGTCATGTGACACCAATGAATGATACCAAAAAATTAATCCAATAATAAACGGCCTTGAAAAATTAAAATCAAAACAATAAATAAACACTAACTTACATCTTTAACCTTTCCAGAAACAAATGTAAGAATCTTAAAATCAAGATGCTTACAGTAAATACAAAATTTTATCTTTGGATAATTGTTTTTTTTTTTTATTGAAAGCATCAAGATCAAACATGTGCCTAAGGGCCTCAGATTTAATAGATTTCCCAACAATACCGAACATGGTTCGGATTTTTATAATGAAGATGTTGATATTTTGAATAACTGTGGTATATTATGAGAGCTATGGTTAACAATAACAACACTACTACTGAAACAACACTACTATTGAAAAATTGAAATGTGAGATTGATGTTTTAAACCAATAAATTCATGATGATTTGTTATTCTCTATTAATGAATACAAACGTGATTACTTGATTATTTTACAGGATGTAGACAAGTTTAGGGCCAAAAGTCAAATAGGGACAATAGGGATTACAGAAATGGTTCCACTTACACTATTGGCTATAATAAAACAAATAAGGAGAAAAGGGATAACCATTTTTCTGATTGGAATAAAATAATTCACCGTAACCAGTATAAAGACTGACTCCCAATGCTGTGATAGTTATGACCATACAAACCAGCAGGATCAGGGAATAAATGAAAACAGGAGATAGGATGAGGTCCCTTTAGGAGAAGAGGGCCCCAGGAGATCCGAGAGGATCAGGAATTTAACATCACACTCCTCTTATGCTGAAGTAACGAGGACCCAGCAATCTCGATATCAGGGGAAACAATGCTACTATCCCTGATAAGGGACAGATTATTTGATTTTTTTTGGACACTAAACAGAACCATTGTGGTGATTTTTCAGACACTACAAGGTACACTAGTAGTGAACTTTATAGTTCTAGTTGCGGAATTACTGTTAGACATAATGTGATTTATACCCAGGACAATTTTCATATTTACAACTGTTATACAGACATGGCCATTGATACTAGTTTCTTTACTTTATTCAAGAAAGGATTTACCTTTGTTCCAGCCAGGAAGGGTGATTTAGCAAATTTGATTTTAGATGTTAAAATGTTCACCCGAAAACTTAACTTGGAAACAGTGTTCAATGACCACCCATTACCAAGTTCCACCTTGACTCTGACTAAAAGCTGTACATTTAATCCAACCTCACATCATGAACTCAACAATTTTGAGACATTAGTTATTAATGATATGAGGAACAAATTCTACACTGATAAGTGATACACAAAGAATTTTAACTATGGAGGAGAGGAATGTGTTGGGGAAACTTACACAAAACAATAAGTTGACAGTGATGAAACCTGATAAGGTGGGGTACGGTGGTGTTAATGGAGAATTGGACTTATACGGCCAAAATGATGGAAATATTAAACACAGACAATAGATACACTGTAGTTTCCAGAAACTAATTAAATATTGCATACAGAAAAATAGATTTGATCCTGGAAGACAATTTGACCCAGGAGTTGATAGATGGACAACTTTATGACTTTTTCAAAGTATCTAAACATTTTATTTTAGGAATTTTTGGGATTCTGAAAGTCCACAAGGACTACTCAAACCCATCCTTGAGGCCAATTGTTACATCAGAGGGTTCCAAAAACCAACCACTGGCCATATATGTGGACACTAAGTTGAAACTTTTTTACAAACTGTACCCACACATTCCTGTGGACTCCTCAGATTTTTTTAACTAAGATGGGTCAACTGGAATTCAAACCTGACTATTCCTTTTTAACAACTGATATGAAGGACTTGTTATCAGTTATAGCTCTTAGTCTTAAACTAACGTGGACTAGAGTGGTTTGAACATATGTTGATGGAGTTCATATTCTTAACTAACAGTGAATTCAGACTGGTTCTAGAGAACATGGAATTAGTCCTTAAAAAAAACTACTTACACTTTCAGGGGGAATATTACCATCAATTGGATGGTGTTGCCATGGGTGCCTCATACACACCCATTTTCACAAACATTGTTATGCTTTATTGGGAAAACAGTTTGTTTTTAACTCATGTTACAGCAGTTACATATGTAAATACTTTCGTTATTTGGATGACATTTTTATTGTTTGGAGGGACCTCATGATATGCCCCCCCCCTTTATGGGATTATTAAATAATACAACTGAATTTCTGACTTTCACCTATGACTTTGGAATTAATGAGGCACATTATTTGGATGTCAGCATCAAAAAGGATCTCTCAAACAACAGATTTGTGTCACAAGTTTATAGGAAAAATGTTTTTCTAATTCCTACCTTCATTTTGGTAGTAATCACCCCTTTTTCCAAAAAAATAAATATTGTTAAGGTGCAGATGGTTAGGGTTGCCCGGATGACATCACATAAGGACGACTTGATTGAGGAATTAGAATACGTGGAATCACTTTTCTTGGAGAGGGGTTACCCAGACAGTCTCCCTAAACAATTAAAAGAAGACATTTTAAATGGCTGGGGGACAATATATTTACCATTACTGAGAAGGGTGGTGACACCCAGCCATGATAGAATGGGTGGTGAAACAACAACAACAGTGACAAATGAGTCATTTGACACCTATGTGGTGATAACATATAACCAAGACACAAGATGGGTCAAAAAGACCATTAACAGCTTTTGGGAAATGTTTAGGAGAATGCCTAATAGACTGGAGATATTTGATAGACAATTAATGTATAGTTACAAAAGAAACTACCCTGGAAAAGAAAAAGTATGAAGAAGAAAAATGTACAGTTACCAAAAAGGGAACCTATAAATGTGGGAGATGTTCCCAATGTACCTTTATAGTCAATAGTGAAACATTACAGATCCCTAGTTTGCCTTTTACATCCACAGCAACTGGTTATTACAGCTGTTCTACTAAAGCGATTGTTTATATTGCCTACTGTACCACCTGTTGGGCATTTTACTTAGGCAAAACAGAACGCAACTTAAGGCAAAGGATACATGAGCATATGTATGACGTTAGCCGGAGGAAGGAGATTAATGCCCTGTATAGGCATGTTTTACAATGCACTACAGCTGACTTCAAATTTTGGATCTTGGAGTCCATAAAGCACAACGATAGGGGTGGGTACTGGGAAACCAGGCTAGAATTTAGGGAATTAATTTGGTAGTTGTGCTTGGACGCCTATGTATTCCAAGGACTAAATGACCTTATTTCCTTAGCCCCAGCACTTAAGTTAAGGAATAAAGAATTAAAATAAAAAATTAAAATAACAACATAAATTAAGCAACCAGCTTTATTATTATCATTATTTTCAATATTACTATTATTATACATCTCTCACTACTTTTTTTCAATTTATCATTTCTTTTTATTGTTGCAGTGTATATAATAAACACGTATGGTTTTTAATTTCCATTTTTACCTTACCTAGATGTGTATACATTCACATGTTTTGATTGGAACAACTTCATTGATACTTCTTCATGTGTATTTTACAGTTTGATATACTTATTATCTAGGGAGGTGTACTATTTTGCTTTTAACCAACGAAAACATTATCTTACATATTTAAACTGTGCGGGATTTCAGCACTTTGATTCTGATGAAGTTTCCTGTAGGGAGACAAAAGTGCTTAATCCTTGCTTTCTGTTCTGCTTTTGTGAATAAATCCTTTTTTGAAATTTGCCATGTATTTTTGTATGTGGTGGGACTGCCTTTATTGGTGCCTTGCATACTGGAGTATTGGATTTTACTAGTCAAGTTGGTTTTCTTCAGTAGTCCATTGTTTTTGTGCCTTTACTAACCTTTCCAGAAACACATTAAAATATCAAAGTATTGTATAAAAGATGTCTTATCTTTCCAAACCTTTGAGTTTGAGAAAAAAATAAACAATAATCATTGAGTCCAGGAAAACTATAACCTCAACTGCAATAAAGGTTCACTTTTCTCTAACTTTAATGGCCAAGGGCCACCCCTTATTACATTGATCACTTGTTAATATGCACTCCTGTTTGGGAACCCGGTGGGTTCAACAAACTATAAGCCACATCACTAATTACAGTGATCCTCTGCATCAGGTCTTCAACATGCTGAGTGAGCTGCTGGATTAAGAGGGTCAAGTTCCCAAAATAATTATTAAACGTGTCTATATTATTCTATGAAAATGAAAGTGGTGTACCCAAATCTCTCTCTGCAGCCATACGCAGCATCAAAGGTAAATATAATTGTAACTCTAAGGGAGTCATACATTTTGCCATATTCCAGGCATGTCAAAGTGTTTATATAGAGAAAATGGAACGAAAACTCCAAGAACATCTACACGAACACCAATATAGCATTGGTAAGATGAATTTACAAAACGCTTTGGTGAAACACATTTCCCTGAATCCTGGTCATTGGTTTAAATATAAGGTCATTGACTAAGTCATCAATGAAATAAGGGGTGGCCCTTGGCCATTAAAGTTAGAGAAAAGAGAACTTTTATGGCAATTGAGGTTGAATGCTTATAGTTTTCCTGGACTCAATGATTATTGTTCAATTTACTGTTTGCTCAAACTCAAAGCTTTGGAAAGATAAGAAATCTTGTATACAGTACTTTGATATTTTTAATGTGTTTGTGGAAAGGTTAAAGATGTAAGTTAGTGTTTCTTTATAGTTTATTTTGTGATGTAATTAATTGGTGTCACATGACTGATAGAATTTGTTATTTAAGCAGTGTGTTTTACCTGATGAAGCCCCGGATATTGTAGTGGAAGAAAAAATACAGTTTTGTACCTACCATAAATGTAAATGTTCGAGTGTTCACCCTGCTGCAGTCATCACACTTGGGTTATCCTGTCGTCAAGCGGTCCCGCAGTCGGCCGGATTTCCAAAGTCTTGGTCCAACGTCGGTTGCTGTCGCCTCATCCCTGATGTCAGTGTGCCAGGGGTACATATACTGCAACCGACACCATTTTCTTCAGTTTTTCTTGCCCCAGATGTCAGGTGCCCCCAAAAAGGTGATCAAAATTAGTACCAAATGGTGTGAAAACTGTACAAACACAAAATCCCTTCAGCTATAAGCAAATAAATCAGTAAGGCATAGCAGAGATTTAGCCAAAAGATCAGAGGGGTTGGAGGGAGGGTAACCTGGACTGCAGCAGGGTGAACACTCGAACATCTACATTTATGGTAGGTACAAATCTGTACTATGTTCATCGTGTTACCCTGCTGCAATCATCACACTTGGGTTGAGTCCCAAAGCTAAGGCAGGGTGGAGGTATCATAAAGGGTTAGTGGAGGCAATGAGGCCCTGCAGAGCTGCGGTGACGAAGCCTGCCCTGGACTTAGAATAAAGAGGTAGGTGATAGTGTTTGGTGAAGGTGTGTACTGAACTCCAAGTTGCAGCTTCTAAAATTTCCTTGGTAGGGACCCCTCTGAGAAAGGCTGTAGAGGTAGCTGTTGCCCTGGTAGAGTGGGATCTAATGGTAGTAGGAACTGGTTTCCCATGATGGGTATAACAGAACCGTATGCAATGGCCTATCCATTTAGAAATGGTTTGTTTGGATATAGCCCTCCCTTGAGAAGCTGTAGCACAGGATACAAAGAGCTGGTCAGTTTTTCTGAAAGCCTTAGTTTTGTCCAAGTAGTAACGAAGCTGCCTGTGAATGTCCAAGGAATGCAAGAGTCTCTCACCTTTGTTCTGTGGATTGGGAAAGAAAGTGGGTAGATGGATGGTTTGATTTAAAGCTACACTGGAAACCACCTTAGGCATGAAGGAAGGATTAGTTCGTAGAGAAACTCTGTCTTGATGAAAAATGAGGAAAGGTTCCACTGCCATTAGCGCCTGTAATTCTGAGACTCTCCTAGCAGAAGTTATTGCCAGGAGCAGGGCAGTCTTCCAAGATAGGAACTGAAGGTCTGCAGAGAAAGCTGGTTCAAAGGGAGGTAAGGTTAGTTTTTCTAGAACAAAGTCGAGGTCCCATGTTGGTGTAGGAGCTCTTCTAGGTGGTCTAATGTTTTTTGCCCCTCTGAGGAACTGCTTTAGAAGAGGATGTGAAAATAAAGGTGGATTCATGTCGTAGTGAGCTGAAATAGCTGAAGCATGGATTTTAATTGAGGAGAAGGAAAGTCCTTTGTGCAACATCTCTGCTAAATACTGCAGAATGTGAGGCATATGAGGCTGAGTTGTGTCTTGGCCTTTAGCTTGGTTCCAGGCAGAAAACCTTTTCCATTTGTCCCAGTAAGCCTTCCTGGTGCTTGGCCTCCTGGCATCCAGAATAACATCCAAAACTGCTTGTGAAAGAGGGGCTGGTTGGATGTTTAAAAGATTCGCCATGCAGCCAGGTTTAAGGTTTTTAGCTGGCTGTGTAGAATCTGCTTGTCTTGTTGCGTGAGTAAATGAGGCATTTGAGGCAATATCCATGGTGGGCTGTGAGCCATATTCTTCAATAGCGGGTACCAGTGCTGGCATGGCCAGTCTGGGGCTGTAAGAATCAGTCGAGGTTTCTCCTTTTTGACCTTCAAAAGAACCTTTGTGAGAAGAGGTAATGGAGGAAAGGCATATGCTGTCAGTTTTTTCCAACTGAAGAAGACAGCGTCCACTTTCCAAGATTGATGGTGGAATATCCTTGTACAAAATTTTGTCAGTTGGTAGTTTTGAGGACTGGCAAACAAGTCTATATTTGGTAGGCTCCATTTTTGAGTTATCATTGTAAATATTTGTGGGTCTAGCTTCCACTCGTGGGGATCTTTGATGTTTCTGCTTAGGTCGTCTGCCAATGTGTTTTTCTGTCCTGGCAGGAACTGAGCTTGTAACTGGACTTGGTAAGCCAGAGCTGTGTTCCATATGATTATTGCTTGCCTGCAAAGAGGGTAGGAATGTGTGCCCCCTTGTTTGTTTATGTACCACATTACTGTGGTGTTGTCCATCTTTATTGCAAGTTGTCTTGGATGTAGAAGATCCTTGAAGGCTGTCAGAGCTTTCTGTACAGCTAGCATCTCTTTTTGATTTATGTGCAGTTTTCTTTGTTCTGCAGTCCATAGGCCTTGAATGCATTGCCCTGCCATGTGTGCCCCCCGGGCATAGTCTGAAGCATCTGTTGTGATAGTTTGCCTGGTTGGGGGCAAGGTGAAAGGCTGACCCTTGTTGAGGTGACATGCCTGTGCCCACCATAGAAATTCCTGTTGAAGGCAGGGAATGAGAGATATCACTGTGTCCAAGCTGTGGCTGTGTTGAGACCATACACTTTTTAGGTACCACTGTAATTTCCTCATATGCAGTTTTGCAAATGGTATTAGCAGAATGCAAGATGCCATGAAGCCCAAAGCCTGCAGAATTTTTCTTGCAGTTAATTGGGTCTTTGTTGCCATTGTCTCGAAATATTGAGTCAGTTGTAGTTGCTTGTCTGGTGTAAGATAAGCCTTCTGGGCCGTTGTGTCCAAGCTGGCACCCACAAATGTCATTTTTTGTGAGGGTACTAGTTTTGACTTCTTTTCGTTTACTGTGTACCCCAGACAATTTAGTAGATGCTTCACAAAAGCCAGATGATGTAAGAGAATGTCTTTTCTTTCTGCTTGGATGAGACAGTCGTCCAGGTATGGATATATTTGAATTCCTCTTTGTCTGCAGTATGCAATTACTGGTGCCAGGCATTTTGTGAAAACTCTGGGCGCAGTAGATAAGCCAAAGGGCAGTGCAGAGAATTGGTAGTAGGTTGAACCTGCAATGAAACGGAGGTATCTTCTGCAACTTGGTATGCCTCCTTGAGGTCCAACGTTACCAGCCATGTTTTCTTGCATAACATGGGAAGTAGCTGCTGTAGTGTTAGCATTTTGAATTTTAGGACTTGTAGGTAAGTGTTTAGAATTGAAAGATCCGGAATTGGTCTCCAAGCATTGTCCTTTCTGGGTACTAGAAAGAGCCTTGAGTAAAATCCTTGGCCTTGCTCTTGAATCGGTACCCGCTGAATGGCTCTCATGGCCATGAGAGCTGTAATTTGATTTTGAGCCTCTGCCCTTTGATTTAGTGGCAGGTTTGGCATTCCTCTTTTCATTGGCAAGGTGTGGAAGTGGAATCTGTATCCTCGTAAAATAATGTCTAGGACCCATTTGTCCTTTGTGACCATGTGCCAGTTGTCTGCAAAAAGTGCTAGTTTTCCCCCCAAGGGGGCTAACAAAAGAGCTTTGTTTGGCCAGTCAAGGTGCAAGTCATTGAGTTTGCCTTCTGGTGGGTTGAGACCTGTCTTCTTCTCCTTTCTGGGTTGGAGTGCCCCATTGGCAAGGTTTATACTGGGCTTGTGGTTGCCCTCTGCCCCTTGGGCGCCTGTATTTACCCCTCTGAGGTCTGTCAGTGGCTGGAAAGGACCAATTTTTTGTTGGCCAGTTTCTGCTGAAGCGAGGGGGTTGTACCTGTAGGAAATCTTTGACTGTCTGCATTGATTTTGCCTTATCTTCCATTTTCTTTAGCACTTCTTCTGCTTTAACTCCAAAAAGAACATCCTGCTGTGAGGGTGCATCCAGTAGTTTTGCTTTGACATGATCAGGTAGACTTTGTTCCTTTAACCAGGCATGCCTACGTATAACTGATCCAGTGACAGCTGCTCTGCAGGAGGCCTCCAAAGAATCAAACCCACATTGTAAGGTATGTTTGCCCACCTGCTCGGTGGCGTGCAATAAATCCTGTACTTCTTTCAATTCAGATTGTTGGGGAAGGGAGGTAATCTTTTGTTTTAACTGAAGGATTAGAAACTGCTGATACTTGAGCATATGAAATTGACAATTTAGAGCTCTCATAGCTAATGTGGCTGAGGTGTAAACCTTTTTCCCCCCACCTGTCTAGTGCTCCTGAATCCCTCTCAGAAGGTACTGGGTTTTTAGCCATGGAAGCCTTAGCCCCCTTGGGACCTTGGCAGATAGTCTCTGGGTCAGCTACTGGGCTTTTGTAAAAAAATTTGTGGGAATCAGGTACTATGTAGTATCTGTCAGGCTTAGCCGGAGCAGGAGGTACAGAGTCTGGGTTGAAACTGGATTCTAAATAGACATCATCCACAATGTCAAAAACAGGTGGGATGGCTAGAGATCTGTGTTGGGGGAGTAAAAGAAACTCTCTGAGCCTTTTCTTGGAATCAGAGAAATCCTGACCTTCCCAGTGGAAATGTTCCCTCATAGTGTGTAAAGTTTCCCCAAAAGAGTAATCTTCAGGAGGGGAAGCTGAGGGAATAGAGTCTGCAGCATCAGAATCTTCATAAGGACAGTAGGAATAGTCTTGGTCATCAGAGGAATCCGAAGAAATAGACAGTTGCTCAGAAGAAGCAGAATCTTCCTCTTGTTTAGGCCTTTTGTCAGGAGGAGGCTGTGAACCCCTGATAAGATAAATCAAATCTTCAGCCATTTTGAGCATCTGTTTCCTAGGCAAAGAGCCTTGAACAGGAGACTGAAGTGTAGTCTTTTTAGCTTTAGAAGGAGTCTTAACTTAGAAAACGTTTTGACTGTGAGAGTCGTCGGTCTGAAAACGCCCTCAGAAACCGATGGCATTTCCGAAGCACCGACGTCCTTAGAAGGTATATCGACGGAAGGGCCTGAAGTAAAAGGCTGCGTCGCCTAGTACATTCCGTCAGAATATCCGTAGTGGTCTCGGGTTCCAGGACTGCGGTAGTCAGGGGCTGCATCGGAGCCTCACTGATAACCGGAGACCGGATCAACCGAGGCCTCGGAATCGGGTTTAGGCCTTGGCCTTCGGTCCTTGTCCCTGCGTTTTTTGTGCACGCCGGTAGTCGGTAGCTCCGACAGCATGTTATAGTTAAATTTTCTACCAAAAAAGTGTTGTGCGAAATCAAATCACCTTTTAATAGTACGCTTATTAAACCTGGCACAAAAACGACAAGAAGTGACGTCGTGATCAGGGCCTAGGCAAGGTATGCAATAAGAATGAAAATCCTTATGAGGTATTTGCTTCCCACAAGAAATACAATTGTTAACTTTTTCTGACATCGGTCTGAGGCAAGAAAAGTTTCCCCAACGGGGTACTTAGCTTTATAGAAGACTTCGGTCTGAAATTCTAATTCGATAATCTCAGGAGTCGGCCGACCGGCACTTGCGAACTGCTTCTGCTTCGGGCACCGCGCGGCAAGAAAGACTGAAGAAAATGTCGTCGGTTGCAGTATATGTACCCCTGGCGCACTGACGTCAGCAACCGATGTCGGACCAAGACTTTGGAAATCCCGCCGACTGCGGGACCGCCTGACGACAGGATAACCCAAGTGTGATGATTGCAGCAGGGTAACACGATGAACATCACTTATTTTTTTTATTAAAACTGTTTTCAAAAACTTTTTAACCTTTTTCTTCTTGTCTGTACCATTACGCATTTTGTTTTGGAGCTCTTAGTTTGTGTTTTTCATTTGTATAAGCTAAAATATTTACAATTTGGCTGTGTGTTTTTTTGAGCATAGCAAAAGCATCAAGCATGTACCACAGGGATTGAGAACTACTAAGCTTCCGAACTGTATCAATTATAAGAAAGATTTTTTACCACACTGGAAAGATTTTAATCAGTGTATTGGCTCAACTTATTGTGACTTACTTCTTAAATATAACTGTGCTGAAATGGTAGTTTTACAGACAGATTAAAGTTATACTCAGCTGTGCAAAAAAGCAGTCAAATATACCAAATCTCCTTCCAAGATTCAAGATATAATGTCTAAAGTGAATAAGCAAGAAGTCGTTTCAAGGAGAAGAAAATTGATAAAAGGAAAATAGAGACTGCTTGAATTACAAACATAACAATATGGCATTAAAACAAAGTTGCCAAGCAGACTGGTTTGGCTAATGTAAATGGATTTGCAGATGAACCAATGAGAGTTTTTTTTTTCAGGAAAAGCAACCTGTGTTGTGAATTTCAAAAAGGTCATCAAAGGTTGCCCTGAAGGAGTGAAACAAACAAACTTATGAACAGGCAGTTCAAGAAATATTTCACTGACTTACACATAGTACAATCAGGTGAATACAAGGCAGAAGACTTTAGTGTATTTGTGAATGGATATGAGCAACCAGACACGCTGGAATTCAGAATTCAATGAAAATCCCATGCTGGGTTAAGTCCAGAAGAACTAAAGAAGTCAAAGCTTATACAAAACAGGAAACAACAGCGGCAATTGGACTAAATGGCAGTGATGGTAACATATTTCCTATCATTAATCTGACTGCTAGACTGTCTATAAATGAAATTTCTTTTTCTGCAAAAGGGGTTAACTTTTGTACCCCATAAGAGAATTAAGTTGGCTGATACTATAGGTGGTCTGACAGACTACACCAGAAAGCTGAACTTGGTCATCATGTTTAAATACAGCAATAGCAATGTTAGTAAGGATATTTAAAAAATAATACATTTATACCTATTTTGCAGCCATCAATTTTTGTATTTGAAAAGGCTTGTGAACAACAATTTAAGGAAGTGATAAAAAACACCTAGAAATAAATGGTATAACTTACCTAATAAACAAAGGCCAGTCTTAATAAAGTTACTAATCAGAAAGTGGGTTATGTATAATGAAAGTTGATGGAGGGGTGTGCAATTGCAGTAATGTGCAAGGATGATTATAGCATTGCTATGAGTAATTTAAATGGTGAAGTTGCTTCTGTAGTTGTTATGAAATGCCAAATGCAACATATGTATCATATTGTGGACAGTGTATTATAATATATATTTCAAGAAAGCTTGGTTTCTGACAAGATGTTTAGTATTTTCAGGTATCCCATCCTAGACTGGGATATATATATATATATATATATATATATATATATATATATATATATATATATATATATACACACACACACACACACACACACACACACACACACACACACACACACATACATATTTTTTTTTGTTTGCCCAAAGTACATACAAATTTGGATAAACTGGCTTTCAGACCTATCATTTCATCATCAAGGTGGAAAACAGAGGTCAATACTATATGCATATAAAGTATGATTAAACAAACTGTAAAAAAAAAAAGTTTAAATCCAATATACCAGTTTCCTTACATCTGAATGATAAGCTGAAGGATATAATAGTAGATGAAAACTATGTACCGGTAACAAGATATGTTAAACCACTTTATTCAGGTATTCCAAATCAGTTAGTTACTGAGTGGTTTGGATTACATCAATTAATAAAATTGCAATTTTCTGTATCTCTGGTAAGGTTATTGACTGTCCTAACTGAAATAATACTGACAATGTATTTTTTTTGTATTTGGTGATAAATTGTATAAGAAGTTGACTGGAGTAATGATGGGGTTCCTATTTCCCACATTTTTGCTAATTTGGTAACAAATTATTTGCAGGAAAAGTATTTATTAATAATGAAATGTTCAGTAAAGTTTTACAGTTTGTAAACTTTATATATGCTATTTTAGTTGCATGACAAGATGCAACAAATTAACATTGTGCCTTAGTAGAAAACTGGAAATCTTGAACAGATATATTTGTTTATGAATATGATTTGTATTCAGTGAAACATTCAGATCTGTTAACATATAAAGACGAAAACAGTTACTAAACTGCATATAAAAAAAGACCATCAGTAATTCAATGCTGCATTTTACATGCATTTACCACAAATAATTGAAATGCAACTGCCATAATGAGGCATACACTCAAACCAGAAATATCATAGACCATGTGTTTGGGCTGCTGAAGACATGATTCCAGTGCTAAGATACATCTGGGGATATGGGGGAGCCCTGCAGTACAATCCACAGACGTGTATAGAAATATTCACAGTATATGCCATGCTACACAACATCATCCTGAGAAAACCGCTTTAGCGGGATCAGCTAGGAGAAGAGGCACACATCCCACCACCAATGTCAAAGTCACCACAGCCGCAGGCAGATGAGGATTCAGAGGTGGCACCACCAGCTGCTGTGGGTGTAGGCAGATGTAGGCATGCTCAATATGCCCTTGCATTGACAAACAGACAATGAATACTACACTCACTCACTACCAAGGGGCCTAAAACCTTCCTCCTGCACACATACATATAGTAACATTGAAGCAAGGCAACTCAAACATACTTCACCTCCTCATGTGTTGGTGCGTACTGTTTACATCAGACAGAGCCCTCCCTAAATTAAAACTGAGGCAACTTCTGCATTTGCAAGGTAAGTCCTGAACCTAGAGTGTATTGTTTAATAATATGAATGTATGGCATATCCTTGTATTTCATTAGTTGATGCTGTAAGCAAGTAAAAGGTTGGAGATTTGTAAAGAAATTACTTTAACGTGTTACAGCAGAGACTTATTTGACTTATATGTGTCCATTACTAAGTAGGAGGCCTCAGGCATCAAAGAGTCACACAGTCACACCTCTCAAAAGTACTGATGATCACTGCATGCCCTCAGTTTAGCACCACACATTTATACTGGAAAATCATTAAAGAGAGAAGCTAGAAAGTAATGATACACATTGCAGTTTCTGACTGCACAACCCTCACAAGATGATTCACAATAAAACTGGGAAATTTTGATGCTATCAACTGTCTAACTTTCCAAGGCCAATATAAGACAAAGGCACAATTACCCCTTCAACACCACAAATACAGATATACTAAGTACTAACTCAGCTATGCACCCTAAGCAATATATCCCTGAATCTCAAAGAAAAAAGGGATATTGCACAGTTATCATCACATACACAAGGTGTTTTGTGTGTGTGTGTTGCGGGGGGGGGGGGGGCAGGAAGCCTAGGCTGACAAAAGGTTGGTAAGTGTGTGTGAGTAGAAAGAGAAGCAGGCAGACATTTGAATAAACCAACAAATGTCCATTGAGATAAAATAAGTTTTAAGCTGCATGGCTGAACCATGTAACTGTTGTGTGTGTGTGTGTGTGTGTGTGTGTGTGTGTGTGTGTGTGTGTGTGTGTGTGTGTGTGTGTGTGTGTGTGTGTCTGCAGGGGTCTCCCAGGTGAAATTGATGTGTGAGTGTCTGCATGAACACAGGCAAGCTCTGTGCTAGCTCTACATCTTGGTATGTCAGACAGGTGTGAGCCATGCATGGTATAGGTGGCAGTTCATCACTGTCATCCCCAACCATGAGAACTGGCTCTGCCAGGAGTCGGACTGGCATATCCATGCCCACGGTCAGATGCACGTGACTGACGTCTGCTGGACGAGCTCCCTTCATGGGGACACCCAGGACTATGACCCCATGGCCGGTCATGTCTGGGTGTGGGCAGCTCACTCACTGATGGAGCAGTGGAAGTACTGCAACTATGGCAACATGATCAGGCATGGCCACATTGGCTAACAGCAGATGATGTGGCTAACCTACGCCCACTAGGATGTTACTCCCCTCCCAGCATACATGCGATCACAGACAATGCTTGTTCCAGGACAGACACTCCTCGTTCCTTCACAGACAGCCCTTGTTCCACTGTGTTATTCATTCAATCCATTGAATCAGCAATACAGTAGAGGCAGTCTCCATGACGGCCCTAAACATATGTTGAGTGGCATGGGAAGAGACACCTGGATCAGATGAAGAAGGGACAGCGGGCCTCCTCTGAGCACCCCTAACAACCCTCCTGCATGGCACCTCGCCCATACTTTGACTACAATCAGACTCAAAAGCCACTGAAGCCGCAGTAGCCACACTTCACTGATTAATGGCCCTGCCCTCCACCTGCCGAATATCTGAGGGCTCAGTGGAATGGGGAGGTGTAGACCTACTAGCTGTGTCCGATGGAACTGCAGGGGATGGCTGTATGTCAACCTTAGTGTCAGTTTCAACCTCTGCAACCCCCGACTGTACCTCTGCTTGGCCACCATTATCATTAGAGTCTGCAGATAGACTGACATCAGGTGGCAGAGGACCCACACTTCCGCTATCATGATCACCTGTGATAAAAAGCAACAAACACAAGAAAAAAATCAATACCTACATTACTGTAGCCCAATATATGCTAACCAACTAACGTGACACAGAAATAACATATTGATTTAAATTGTTTTACTATACGACAGTATTCAGCTGTTGAGTTACCAAAGCCTACCTGGAAGCTCCTCCTGGGACATGCTTGCGGTCCCTGACACTGTGTCACCGACGTCCAGTAAATGCTGTTCTGCACTCTCCTTGGAGCTGTCTGGATCCCTCACAGTGGCCAGGGACTCCTCATTCGATGTGAGTGGTGGCTCCATTGCAGGCCCTCCCCTGGTAACCATCTGGTCACTGCCCACTGCAGCTGCTCTCCTCTTTGCAGATGCAATCATGTCAGGGGCCCTGTGGCACACTTGCTCATATGACTGCCATGGCAACCCATGACATTCACATCATCCACAATCTAGCACCAAATTTGCATTCTGCGTACCATATCTCCCCATCCCCTTTCAAGCAGTAGAGACCATGTTGCCTAAAGGCATCCATTATAACCTGATACTCAACATCGGTGAAGACAGGATTTCAAGGATTGACATGCTTTGAGTGGCATACTCCAAGGTGTCCTAAAAGACAGCAGAAGGATAATACACATATGTATCACATAACTACAAAAAACAGAAAAAGTAGACACAAAGTATTACTCACTGGAGAAAAATAAAACAGTCTATAGATGGGAAACACAAACAACAGGCTGGATGCAAAAAAAGGAGAATAGCAATAGCAACATATCCTTGTTTGTGCCATAAAGTACAATTGTGTACACTCACCATAAATGTAGATGTTCGAGTGTATTCACTGTTGTAGTCATCACATTTGGGTTATTCCTGCAAGGGTAGCCCTCGGACAGCCCGAATACCAGAGGCTTAGTATTTCTGCGTCAGTTGCTGTCGCTTCAGGACTGACATCAGGTCGTCAGTACTATAAAGTAAGACAGCCGACACCATTACATCAGTTTTTCTTGCCCTAACCTGTCAGGAGCCTCCAAGTAGGAGTCAGGTTCTGGTGGAACAACCCCACCAGTAGAATGTAAATACCAATATGTCCCTTGTAAGGAAAGAGAAGAAAAAAAAAGAAAAAAGGGGAATGGAGGGAGGGAAACCAGGACTGCAACAGTGAATACACTCGAATATCTACATTTATGGTAAGAGTACACAACTGTACTATGTTCTTCATGTTTCACTGTTGCAGTCATCACATTTGGGTTGATTCCCAAAGCTGAGAAAATGGGTGGAGGCAGTCAAAGAAACTATGAGCTGGCTAGGATGCCCTGCAAGACTACAAAGGCCAACCCTGCCCTGGATTTGGAGAAGAGAGGCAGGTGGTAATGTTTGGTAAAAGTGTGAACAGATGTCCAGGTGGCAGTCTACAGGATGTCTCTGGTGGGGACTCCTCTGAGGAAAGCTGCAGAGGTGGAGGCTGCCCTGGTGGAGTGAATTCTGACCCCCTGGGGGAGGCTTTCCAAGTTGTTTGTAGCACAAATGGATGTAGTGTGCTATCCATTTGGAAATGGTTTGTTTGGAGATGGCTTTGCCTTCTGCTCCAGTAGCAAAGATAACCAACAATTGATCAGACTTTCTGGAGGATTTAGTCCTGTCTAGACAGAATCTGAGCTGTCTGTGCACATATAGAGAGTGCAGGATCCTTTCCCCCTTGTTCTGGGTATTAGGAAAAAAGGTGGGTAAATGAATGGATTGGTTGAGAGTCACACTGGACACTACCTTGGGCATGAAGGATAGGTTAGTCCTGAGGGATACCCTGTCAGCATGGAAGATGATGAAGGGTTCCACAGCCATGACTGCCTGCAGCTTGGGGACTCTTCTGGCTGAAGTGATGGCCAGAAGGAAAGCTGTCTTCCAGGAGAGAAATTTTAGCTCTGCAGAAGAAGCTGGTTTGAAGGGGGGCAGGGTGACCTTCTCCAACACAAAGTTAAAGTCCCAAGCTGGGGTTGGTGCTCTTCTGGGTGGTCTCAAATTGTTAGCCCCTCTTAGGAACTGTTTTCTCAAAGGGTGTGAGAAAAGGGACTACTCAGTGGGAAAATGAGCAGAGATAGCAGAGGCATGAATTTTAATAGAGGAAAAAGAGAGGCTGCTGTGTAGCAGGTCAGCTAAGTAATCCAGGATGAGAGGAAGGGAGGGAGGGCTGTGCCGTGCTGGCTCCCTTAGCCTGAATCCAGGTGCAGAACCTTTTCCATTTGTCAGCATACGACCTTCTAGTTGTAGGGCATGTGGCCTCACGTATAACATCTAGAACCTGTTTACTGAGGTTGGCAGATTGATCGGGGATTAGGGAATAAGACAAGCTGATAAAATGAGTGTCTGCAATTGGGGATGCATGAATTCCCCTTCCCTCTGGGTCAGGAGGTTTGGAATCTGAGGAAGATGCCATGGTGGCAGTGGGGCCAGGCTACGCAGCAAGGGGTACCAGTGCTGGCGAGGCCAGTCTGGAGCTATAAGGATTGCCCTTGGTTTTTCTTCCTTTATCTTGAGCAGTACCCTGGGGATGAGAGGCAGCGGAGGAAAGGCATAGACCGACAGATTGATTCAGGGGAAGGACAGGGCATGCACTTTCCAAGCCAAGCAGTGATGGTCTCTGGTGCAGAGTTTGCTGAGCTGACGGTTGGTGTGGGAGGCAAAGAGGTCGACCTTCGGGGTGCCCCATTTCTGAGTTATTAAGGTGAAGGTTTTTATGTTGAGCTGCCACTTGTGTGGGTCCAGAAGATTTCTGCTTAATTGGTCTGCCAGAGAGTTGTGAGAATCTGGTAGGAATTGTGCTAGCAGGTGGAGTTGCATGGCAGAGGCTGTGTGCCAAAGGGTCATGGCCAGCCTGCATAGAGGGTAAGACTATGTCCCTCCCTGCTTGTTGATATACCACATCACATTGTCTGTTTTGATCAGGAGAGCCCCTGGGGAGAGAAGGGGCTTGAAAGCTATCAAGACATAATGGACAGCCATCATCTCTTTTTGGTTGATGTGCGAATGGATTGCTGTGGGCTCCATTGGTCCTGTATGCACCTGCTGTCCAGGTGTGCACCCCAGGCATAGTCTGCTGCATCTGTGGTGAGGGTCTGGGCAGCAGGGAGTGGTGAGAAAGGTAGTCCCTTATTGTGGGAGCATGCTGTTGCCCACCAAAGAAAATCTTTTTTGAGGCAAGGAATTATAGGTATAAGAGTCTCCAGGTCTTGAGAGTGTTGACACCAAAGGCTTTTTAGGTACCATTGAAGTGTCCTCATATGCAGTCTGGCATATGGAATGAGTAGTATACAAGATGCCATGAACCCCAGAGCTTGCAGGATTTTCCTTGCAGATAGCTGGGGTCTGGTGGCTTGCTGAAAGAAGTAGATTTTCAGGAAAATTTGCTTTTCTGGTGTACGGAATGCCATCTGGGATGCTGTGTCCAGGCTTGCTCCCAGGAATATAATCCTTTGGGTGGGCACCTGTTTGGATTTCTTTTCGTTGATAGTGTACCCTAGGGAGGTTAGTAGGGACTTTACAAAGACCAGGTGCTTGAGCAGCTTTTCCGGGCTGTCTGCCTGAATTAGCCAGTCGTTTAAGTACGGTAAATCTGGATATTCCTTTGTCTGCAAAAGGCAATGGCTGGAGCCAGACATTTTGTGAAATCTCTGGGAGCAGTAGATAAGCCAAAGGGAAGCGCAGAAAACTGAAAGTGTTGAGATCCTGCCCTGAAACTGAGATATTTCTTGCATGATTCCCTGATAGGAATGTGGAGGTAGGCCTCTTTTAGATCCAAGGTGGCTAGCCAAGCATCCTTGGACAGCACGAGTAACAGCTGCTGGAGGGTGAGCATTTCGAATTTTGGGATCACCAGGAAGGTGTTTAGAATGGATAGATCAAGGATGGGGCGCCAGGTGCCCTCTTTCCTGGGTACCATAAAAAGCCTGGAGTAGAAACCTTGGCCCTTCTGTTCTGCAGGAACATGCTCTACTGCCCTCATAGAGAGCAGGGAAAGGACTTGCTTTTGTGCCTCTGCCCACTGGTTTCGAGGTAGATCTGGGAACCCTTTTGGGGTTGGAAGGGTGTGGAAGGAAAATGTGTATCCCTGCGACACTATGTTGAGAACCCAGTGGTCGTTAGTAATGGTGGCCCAGGTGCTTGCATGAAAGCAGAGCTTTTCTCCTAGGGGTAAGGGAAGGTGGGCAGAGGTAAGGGGTAGAGGTGAGTCATTGTGACTTTTTACCATAAGGGGGTGGCTTAGAACTCCCTGGTTTTGAAGTGGAGGTAGTCCTCTGCTTAGATCTCTGCATTGCCTGTGGCTGCTGCCTGGGGAGTCTGGTTCCCCAGGGTCTGGGCTGAACTGGTTTACAGGGAGCAGGAAAGGACCAGTGCTTGGTGGAACAATGTCTGCTGAACCTGGGTGGCTGGACCTGTAAAATGTTCTTAACTGTCTGTATAGATTTTGCTTTTTCTTCCATCTTTTTTAAGATCTCTTCTGCCTTGGTGCTAAATAAGTTGTCTTGGCGCAAGGGGCCATCCAACAATTTAGATTTGACATGCCTTCCAATGACAGATTCGGTGACTGCTGCCCTGCAAGAAGCCTCTTGGGCGTCAAAACCATAGTGCAAGGTGTGTTTAGTTACTTGACTTGCAGAATGCATTAACTCTTGTAACACTTTAGATTCTGCACATGCAGGAAAGGAAGACATTTTTTGTTTGAGGAGTTCCAGGGTATCCAAAAAACAAAAAAACCCAAAACAGGCAAAAAACTCCACTTCAATGACATGAGCAGAAAAGAGCAAGTCCCATAAACTAAGCGCTTTAGCCATTAAAATATGGCTTCCCCAGAGTTACATGGGATACAAACAACTTGATTTAAATAGAGTGATGTAAGCAAAACCAACCAATCATTTCATGTGATGTCACGTGGAATTAGTTTTTTTTTTTAAAAAACACACACAGTTAATAAAGGTAAATAAAACCTTCAGTTTTCTCCAGAAAACACAAAACGTTTTTACAGTTTATATAACCATATGATTAGAAAACATATATATTATATGAATGTGATTGATGTATTATTGAAATGTCAAGAAATAAAAATGCAGTTAATGAATTAATTTAAATAACCCTTGCCCTTTCTTTTAAAATGGGTAAAAGTGACAGTAACCCACCATTTAAACATATTGTTGCGGCTAGGGGAAATAAAACGGAACCCCTTGCTTCCTTTGTGGATGAGATGACTAACAAGGTTGTGGGTGAGGCAGAACATATACTAAGGGACTCTTGGCATTGCTTGGATCGTCTTAGAGCTATTGGGGTATCTGATACTTTTTCTTTTCTTACAGTGGATGTAATTAACTTATTTTCAATTATACCCCATGAGGAAGGGTTGCATTTCTTTTGTGAGATTTTATTGAGAAGCAAAGTAATTGGCAAAAAAAGGATAAACACCATGGTGGACCTTATGGAACTTATACTACAGAATAACTTTCTTAGTTTTGAGGGGGAAATTTACCACAAAACAAAGTGTGCTCCCATATTTGCCAATTTAGTGCTGTTGCATTGGGAAGAAACTTTTATCTTTCCTTCAGAATTTATGTCCAAGATCCTTTTATATAACAGGTTTTTGGACGATATTCTGATTTTGTAGCAAGATAATGAGCTTGAGGCTACAAAGTTTGTTGATTTTTTGAACAACACTACCCCGTTCCTTAAGTTTACTAGTTCATGGTACCCAGATGAAACCAACTTTCTGGATATTCATCTAACCAGAGAAAGGGGAGTTTTACATAGTAACATATACAGGAAGAAAACTTTTTCTAATTTTGTGTTACATTTTGACAGTTGTCACCCCTTTCATCAAAAGAGGGGTATTATTAAGGATCAGATGGTTAGATTGTCAAGACTAGTGAGTGACAATGATGCCTTTAGAGAGGAGTTATATAAACTGGTAGGGATGTTTTTGGAAAGGAGGTACCCCCTAAAACTATTACTGAAAGTTAGGCATGAAATTCTTAATAAGAGAAGTACTGTATTTCAGCCTATTTTGTGTTGTGAAATAGTGAAGAAAACTATAAACAAGGAGATGAGTAATGTTAGTGCTATGATTTTGAGATATAATCATTGTGCTGCACCAATATCGATAGCCATCAACAATGTTTGGCAGATTGGTCTCAATGAAACCAGTAAGAATATCTTAGGGCACAAGCCAAAGATTGTTTATAGCAGAGAAAGGAATATTAAAAATATTCTTGAGGATTTGATACGGAGCCGGCAAAGGTCTATAATGCTTACGTGCGGAGCATGTAAGTTTTGCAGATTATATCAACGATGGCCCTTACGTTTCCATTCATGGATTTGAACGTACTTTATGTTGCCCAGGCAGATGCAGCTGCAACACTACTATGTTAGTGTATGTTGCTACATGCACAAACTGCCACAGTTTCTACGTGGGCAAGACAATACATAGATTAACAGATAGAACAGCAGAACATGTGAGGGCAATCACATCCAGCAATCAGCACAATGATCTATACATGCACAGTATAACCTGCACTAACTTTAACAAGTTTATCTTTTTTGTGATAGACAAGGTGTTATCATGTGAAAGGGGAGGTGATGATAAATTAAAAGTCAAAATTATGGAGATAAAATGGCAAATTAGTCTTGATGCCACATCCCCCCAAGCTTGAATGACAACATTGCAGTTTTACCCATTTTAAAAGAAAGGGCAAGGGTTATTTAAATTAATTCATTAACTGCATTTTATTTCTTGACATTTCAATAACACATCTATTGCACATATATAATATATATGTTTTTAATCATATGCTTATATAAGCTGTAAAAGGTTATTTTGTGTTTTCTGGAGAAAGATGAAGGTTTTATTTACCTTTTTTAACTGTGTGTGTTTAAAAAAAAAAAAAAAAAAACTACTTCAACGTGACATCACATGAAATGATTGGTTTGTTTGGCTTACATCACTCTATTTAAACCAAGTTGTTTGTATCCCAGGTAACTCTGAGGAAGCCATATTGCAATAGTGAAAGCACTTAGTTTATGGGACTTGCTGTTTTCTGCTCATGTCATTAAAGTGGAGTTTCTCTGCCTGTTTTGGGTTGCTTTGTTTTTATTTTTTGAGTTCCAGGGTATGTTGCTGAAATTCTAGCATATGGAACTGACAATTAAGTGCCCTGATAGCAAAAGTAGCTGAGGTGTATACTTTTTTACTCCATCTGTCTAGTGCTTGTGAATCCCTATCTGAGGGGGTGGGATTCTTAGTAGAGGTTGCTTTAATTCCTTTAGGCTCTTGGGAAATAACCGCAGGGTCAGCAGTAGGATTTTTTTAACAGAAATTTGTGTGAGTCAGGGACTCTGTAGTACTTGTCTGGTTTTCTGGGTGCAGGAGGGAGGGTGTCAGGAGTCAAGCTGGATTCCAGGAAAACATCCTCCATAACATCCAGGACTGGGGGGATGGCCAAGGGTCTGTGCTGTGGAAGATCTAAGAATTCCCTGAGTCTCTTTTTAGACTGAGGGTAGTCCTGACTCTCCCACTGGAAATGCTCCCTTAAGGTATGAAGGCTTCCCCAAAGGAAAAATCTTCTGGGGGAGAGGCTGAAGGGATGGAGTCCTCTGCATCAGAATCCTCATAAGTAGAGAGGGGTTGCAAATCTTCATATTCAGATGCATCAGAGTCATCAGACTCTTGTTCAGACAAAACTACACGGGACAGATCTCTTTTCCTTTTGGTGGGGGTAGCCTTGCTTCCCCTGATCAGCATGATAAGGTCTTCCATCATTTTAAGCATTTGAGACTGAGACAAGAAAGCAGGTGCCTGAGATTGGGTTGTCGGTTTCTTGGGTGTGGTTCGTACCCTGGGCCTAAGAAACTCGGTCGTTTTAGAAAGAACGGTAGTCGCGAAAGAAGACATCACTTTGTGTCAAGAATCGGAAGTGCGAAGGACTTCCTCGGAAGCCGGTGCCTGCTCAGCAGTTCCGGACCCATCCAAGGTAGAGACGACCGCAGGATCGTTAGTCGAAGAAAAGTTTTGTGGGATACTGGACTCCGAAAGGGTCTTGGTAGCGGCCTGCGAGGACCGGAGAACTGACAACTAGCTTAACGGGAGCATCGTCGGTAGGTTTGGACCTGTACAGTCTGTCTCTTGTCTTTATCTTTATGTTTTTTTAGAAGATCTGCTGTCAGATGGCTTACGAAGCCATATCAGAGTTCGAGGACTGTAAGCTAAAACATCTAGCTACAATAAGGGCCCGACGACAGACAGTTCTGGCACTGAACAAAGCACAGAAGCAAAAGCAGGGGATGTCATTGTCTGGGCCTAAACAAGTGACGCAGTAAGAATGAATGTCTCGGTGTGGTATTTGCTTTCCACAGGCGAGACAACTGTCAACTTTTTCTGACATCATTTAGTGCAAGAAAAAAGGATCCCCAACGGGTTACTTAGTTTTAAAAGACTTCAGCTTCAATTCGGTAGACGAAACTCAGGTAGTGGCTGACTGGCACTCGTGCGAACTGCTTCTGCTTCGGGCACCCCAGCAAGAAAGACTGATGTAATGGCGTTGGTTGCCTTACTTTATACTACTGACGACCTAACATCAGTCCTGAAGCGACAGCAACCGATGCAGAAATACTAAGCCTCTGGTATTCGGGCCGCCCGAGGGCTACCCTGGCAGGGACATCCCAAATGTGATGACTGCAACAGTGAAACACTATGAACATCAGTAACTCAGCTTTGCCCCCCCCCCCCCAAAAGAACAGGTAAATCACAAATTTTGCTAACAAGCCAGTGCTATCAAATGAACTGTCCCTGAAACATTTGTACATATTTATTACAGAGCATTCCATTTTCACATATTGGCAATCATGTATACCTGGGAAATGGCTTGACAAACATGCTCATGCCACCAGTACACTTGTAACTAATATATACAAATAAAAGTGTAAAAGTCTTGCTTCAGATTTTTCTTAAATACATTCCAGCATTTGCTGTATGTAATTGACAAAATGCAAGCATACCTTCTGAAATTCAGTAATCCTCTACACAGATATATCTCAGAGAAATAGCATATATACAGTCTTTCCAACATAAACAAGTCTCAGCACCATCAGTTTGCCCAACTGCCACATGGTTGCCTTGTTATATGGTGTAGATTTAGGGCTGTTAACACTGTGACTATGCAAATGTGGTGTGGGCTGATTAGATCTGCTGCATCCCAATTGCTTGGATCTGTACAGGAGATATAAACATAGTACAGGCACTCCCTTAGTGTTTGTTTTTAAAGGATTGCAACTGTGAATGATTACTGGTTGGGAGAAGGAAAACACAACAGCACTGCAGGCTGCATTACATCCAGCGGGTGTGTCAGGTTAGATGTACACAGTGTTAGATGTAAGGTTTGAAACGTAAGCAAGCAGCACACAATTCAAAGTTTGTGTTCCTTAACATCTAACCTGCTCTTCATTTGTTGCCAACTGCATATGATATTATTTCCAGTTAACATCCTCACACATTTTAAGGCCAATGATATAGAATGGTTTACATACTGCATATCTCAGATTACTGGTCTGATACCTGAAGAATGACCAAGAAACACAGCGAGATAAGACAGAACTGTACATTTGAAAGAAATAATCATAACAGGTTGTGTGATCACTAAGTGCAATGCATCCAAAAATAATAAATGTACAAATAACACTTGTAAGGTTTGATACACTACAGCTGATGTTGCAGTTGGCTGTGTGTAGAATGAGTTCAATTATTTGCCGCAAAGCTGTTTGTGTGGTGAAGAGGGATAAGGCACCCATGCTGCTTTCTGAAGGTGCACTGCAGTGAGTTCAAATCCACATCTATGTAGACATATCTCATGTGAGCCATCATTGTCTTGTGTGTAAATCATACATTGATTTTCCTCATTTCAACTACTTGCCCTTTTTTCTTTTTTTTTCCTTTTCTGTCTTTGTCTAATTTTTTTTTGAGAGGGCGCAGAGTTTGGGCCATGCGACGAGTAGCTCAATCATGGGAATGGAGGAACTGAATGGCAGGTTTGGCTATGCCTATCTCATTTGCTCAAACTGCACATCCAAACCTTGAAATTCCCTGCCATTAAACATCAGAATTACTACAAACACTTCTAACTTTAAAAAACTTCTCAAATTACACCTATCTGAATCCTGGACCTGCTCATGCATAAACCCTGGTTAGGAAATAGATGTCTTAAGGGTTAAAAGAACACAACCTGTTGTCTTTGTATTTGAACAGTAAACCCTACTAAGCAAATGTATATTAACTTGCTTGTTTTTTAACCTTCAGTCACAGTGAAATGAAAAATCCAGGCGGTTGAACAGAAGCCAAAATGCAGTTCGTAGTTTTCAATCCTTTAATTCACGGAGTAGTGTAAAAAACCACAATTAAAACCCAGTTCCACAAGCGCTTTCGTTCGGATGTTCCGAGCTTTATCAAGTTACACATCACCTTTTGAAATTACCTTTTAAATACTATCATAATTATTTGATGCATCAATTAGCCAATTTAGACTTAAAGCAACTTGACATATAAAACCAAAAAGATTTTTTTGTGTAAAATCAAATTAGTTATTTATCACCATAATAAAAATAGTAAGTACAAAAAACAATGTACAATGTTATCATAAAAATGAAATTCTACCTTTGTGTCTATTATGTAAATAATTTTGCCAAATTAGTTAAAAACATCCCTATGAGCTACTGCAGACTAATGGGTTCATGGGCATGACTCTCAATCCGTGAAAGTTGTAAAAATGAGTAATAATAAATGTATAAAGGAAGCCCATGTTGCTGCAGCACAAATATCATCCATAGACATCCTAGCCTGAAACGCAGTTGAGGTATACACATATAGTGTAGAATGAGCCTTCACTTTAAAGGGTAATTCTTTGCCATTAGAAGTATAAATAAATGAGATGCAATCGGAGATCCACCGAAACAAGGTTACCTTAGAAACAGGAACCCCAAGCCTAATGTCTGAAAACAAGAAAAATGTTTGATCTGATTTCCTGAAATCTTTTGTCCTATGTAAAAAGAAACGCAATTGTCTATGAACATCCAGCTGATGAAACTTAAATTCTGGCTTGTTGAAGAATTCAGGAAAAAGCACAGGCAACTCAATGGATTGGTTGATATTGACAACAGAGGCAATCTTTGGAACAAAGGAAGGATTGGTTCTTAAGGAGACCCTATCTTTCTGAAACACCAAATAAGGTGGCTTAATCGATAATGCTTGGAGTTCAGAGACCCGCCTAGCTGAAGTTATGGCTACCAAGAATACTGTCTTCCATGACAAGAATTTAAAATTACACGTAGCTGCGGGCTCAAAGGGAGTTGAGGTGAGCTTCTGTAATACAAAATTGAGGTCCCATGGCATTACTGGATCAAAGACTGGAGGTCGGAGTAACAATGTCCCTTTCAGAAAAGCCCTACAAAGCCTATGAGCCATAAGGTTGGGCTCATTAGCAACGTGAAAGGTAGAAATCGCTCCCAGTTGCACCTTAATGGCTGCTGCAGCTGACCCCTGACTGAACAGTTGAGAAAGAAATTCTAAAATTGCGGAAATAGGCACTGTATAAGGATCAATATGTCTCTCATGGGCCCAAATAGAAACTCTCTTCCACTTACTGGAATAAATCTATCTGGTAGAAGGCTTGTGGGAAGATGATAGAATATGGACTACTTCCGGGAAAAATCATGAAGCCTGACTAGGGACGGAACTGGAGCAGCCAAGCTGTCAACTTGAGGGTCTGAATGGAGGGATGGAACTGTCCTGACATATGAGTCAGCAGATCTGGAGCTGGGTCCAGAATCCAGGGCTTGTCCATTAGAGTTAAAGGAAGGGAAACCAAATATGACAAGGCCAGTGTGGGGCAATGAGGATCATTTTCCTTCCCAAAGACTGCGTTTTCTGAATGACCTTTGATATCAGAGGTAATGGTGGAAAGGCTTAGAGAAGACCGGAGGGCCAATCGTGAACCAGAGCGTCCCTGGGTGTCTCCCCCTCCGGGGGGGATAAGGGTGAAGTAGCTGCTGCATTTGGCATTGAGGGGGCTGGCAAATAGATCGCAGCAAGGCTGACCCCATCTGTGGAATATCTTCTCCACAACATAATTGTTCAGGGACCACTCGTGAGACATTAGGATAGCTCTGTTCAGCCTGTCGGCAATCACGTTGGACTTCCCTGATATATGCGTTGCAACTAGAAAGCTTTGGGAAGACACCACCCACTGCCAAACTCGAAGTACCTCTCTGCAAAGGGGGTATGATTTGGTTCCTCCCTGTTTGTTCAGATACCATACCACTGACATGTTGTTTGAGTGGATTGCAATTGCCCCTAGAGGGAGAAAGCTCTGAAGTGCTTGCAATGCTAACAGCACTGCTCTCATCTCCAATACATTGATATGCAAATGGGTCTTGTGATCTTGCCAGGCTCGGAGGAGGAACAACAAAGGATGAAGCTGACTGGGTCAGAGCCAAATCAATTTGGCCAACACCAATGACTGAAGCATCTTCTTCACCACTCTATCAATGTCCTCATCGGAAAGGGTCCTGGAGGACCTGGAGGATATAGTTGGAGATATGGATCTCCCTACGGAAGGGGTGAAGGAGAAACTGGTTGAATAACTGGAGACCAGCTCCGAACCAAAATATCTGTGACAGGCTCCGAAAGGCTGGGAGGTGATACGGACTTAGTTAAGACACTACCTTCTGTCAGCACCGAGGGCAATGGAACCAAAGAAGGAGAAGCTTTTCTAGCAATTTTCTCTGGCGGCTACAAAGAAAGAGACGGAGCCAGAGAGCGCTTCTTAGAAGTCTTTTTGTCCTTTTTAGCTGGAGAGCATAAGGCACTGGAAGACTTAGCCAAGTATTCCTCGAAGGAGTGTTTAAGCAGTCCTTTCAAAATGAGCTTGTTCTTCCTCTCCTGTAGTACATGGAGACTGAAGGAATGACAAAACATGCAGGACTCTTGGAGGTGAATAGCCCCCAAGCAGTACACGCACACAGAGTGCCCATCAGTCAGTGACATTTTATTGTTACATTCAACACACTTTTAACGCCCAAAGGCTTGTGCTCCTTAGAATCCTTGGACATGCTGAATAGAGAACACACACAGGTACAAAGCAATACGTACGCACACCGGACCCAACTAAACCTCGCACGACAAACTACAGCCTCTAACTAAAAATGGCCTAGTAACCGGCGGGAAAAAGACTACAGGGAGGACTAGGTCCTCTAACTTAAACGGGCCTAGCCCGGGGAAACAAAGGCAGGATAGCACCACTAGCCAGACACGACAACACTAAAAGCTAACAGAATGGAGCACCAAACCAAAGACCACATGGAAAAAATGGGGAGGACTAGGTCCTATAACTGAAACGGGCCTAGCCCGTGGGAAGAAAGGAAACAAACAGGATACCAAAACGGCCAACGAAAAGGCCATAAAAACAGCAAGAAAAACAAAACAAAGGCAGTATAACACCACTACCACACATACAGAACTATGAAAATAGCTTTTTTTTAGCAACAAGTCAAAAGTTTATAAAAAGTTTATAAAAAGTATACTTAGCCACGGCCAAAAGAGAGACCACGTCTGAGCGTAACGAGCGGCAAACGAGATCCGGGGAAAAGACTGTTGCATGATGGGATACCTCTTAACCATGAGCCAAATGAAGACTTTGAGCTAGACTATGGCCTCAGCTCCAAATCCACTAGTAAGAAAGAAGGCGAGATTGGACTACATAACATACATTGTTATGTATTACTGTTGTTTACTATCCATGTTAAGTCTATGACATCAAATTACATGTCAAAATATTACAAACTGAGGGCTTCTTCACGTTGGCTGCCAGGCTGGCTACCACACATCCTGGGCATCAGTGCTGGAGCCGGTAGAGTTGGGGCAGGCTGATCCAGTGTAGCTAGCCTACCCTGCTGTGCTGTGGAGCATTTACATCCATGTGTTGCCACCCCCCTCCCAAACACTGCAACCCTGGTGTCTCTGTAATTTTTCCACACATATATCACCTACACTACAAAAAGTAATATCAAATCTTGTGATATGCAATGCACATCAATCTGGTAATATGCAGAACTACAACTACTGGTCCAAATGCCTAAGAAGCCTTAACTGCAAGGCTAGGAAAGGAATCAGCATTGACCTTATCCACAGAGACAGAGGTGACCTTCAACATATTTGACCCAACACATTTTGTTTTTGTCAAAGGTAGATCCTCCTTACTGAATCTTGTGGACTTCTTTGATACTGACCCCAAAGACCTGGATGAGAGATAAAGTACAGTTTTGTACCTACCATAAATGTAGATATTCGAGTGCTAATACAGCTGCAGTAATCACAGATGGGTTTTCTGCCGTCAGGCGGGTCCTCGGTCGGCCGAATTCCACAGTCTAGGTCCGGTGTCGGTTGCTGTCACCTTCTTTTCTGACGTCAGTGAGGCAGGGGTATATAAGACACAGCCGACGCCATTTCCTTCAGTCTTTTCTTGCCCCAGATATCAGGTGCCCCCAGTAGGAAGGCAATACGTAAATTATATTTATATACATGCAATGCAATAATCAAAAATCAGTAGTTGCAAGCAAATATACCACAGAAGGAAAACCCAATCAGGTTGTCTGAAAAGGGGTTAGGCCCTAGGCCTTTACCAAGAGGGGAAGGAGGGAGGGTAAACTGTACTGCAGCTGTATTAGCACTCGAACATCTACATTTATGGTAGGTACAAAACTGTACTATGTTCATAGTGTATACAGCTGCAGTAATCACAGATGGGTAGAATCACAAAGCTACGCACAGGGTGGTAGGCACTAGGTGGAACTGGGATGAGCCGGAATGCCCTGCAACACAGCAGTGGCAAAGCCTGCTCTAGTTTTGGAATATAAAGGCAGGTGGTAGTGTTTTGTGAAGGTATGCACAGAACTCCAAGTGGCTGCCGCCAAAATATCTTTGGTAGGAACTCCTCTGAGGAAGGCTGTAGAGGTAGCTGTGGCCCTGGTGGAGTGGGATCTGATGCCTGTAGGGACAGATTTTCCATGATAGGAGTAACAAAACCGTATGCAGTGGCCTATCCATTTTGAAATTGTCTGTTTGGTAACTGGCTTCCCTTGAGCTCCTACAGCATAGGACACAAAATGTTGTTCAGATTTCCTGAAAGGCTTTGTTCTGTCCAAATAATAACGTAGCTGTCTATGGATGTCTAAGGAATGTAGCAGCCTTTCCCCTTTGTTTTGAGGATTGGGGTAAAAGGTAGGTAAGTGTATGGCCTGATTTAAAGCTACCCTGGATACCACTTTAGGCATAAATGACGAGTTGGTTCGAAGGGAAACCCTGTCCTGATGGAAGATGAGAAAAGGCTGCACAGCCATGAGGGCTTGTAGTTCCGAAACCCTACGAGCTGAGGTAATGGCCAGAAGGAAAGCTGTTTTCCAGGACAAATATTGCAAATCTGTTGAGGCAGCTGGTTCAAAGGGAGGCAATGTTAATTTTTCTAGACTGTAGTTAAGATCCCAGGCTGGCACTGGTTGTTTCCTTGGTGGTCTTATATTCTTAGCCCCTCTGAGGAACTGTCTTAAGAGTGGGTGAGAGAATAAGGGTGGACCCGTGTTGAATTCTGCAGAAATGGCTGAGGCATGGATTTTTATGGAGGAAAATGAAAGTCCACTGTTCAGCAGCTCAGCTAGATACTGTAATACCTGAGGCAAATTCAGTTTTCTAGGGTCCTGGCCTTTTTTCTCATTCCAAGAGCAAAACCGTTTCCATTTTGCGGAGTAAGCCTTTCTAGTAGATGGCCTTCTGGCCTCCAAAATGACATCCTGCACCTCTTTGGGGAGTAGGGTCTGGTGTGGTGTTAAGGAATTTTCCATTCAGCGAGATTGAGTGTTTTCAGCTGACTGTGAAGAGTTTTGTAGCTGTGCTGAGTCAGCAGAAGAGGCATTAGAGGTAGAGGCCAGGGAGGAGTATGTGTTAGGCTCCTCAGGAGTGGGTACCAGTGTTGTCTTGGCCAGTCTGGAGCAATCAGTATCATCTTCGGTCTGTCTGCTCTTGCTTTCAAGAGCACCTTGGGCAGAAGAGGCAGAGGTGGGAAACCGTGAACTGTCCATGCTCTCCAACTGAATGAAAGGGCGTCCACTCTCCAGGCCTTTGGATGAAAGGTCCTTGAACAAAACTTTTCCAAATGATGATTCCTGTGGGAGGTGAAGAGATCTATGTCTGGCCTCCCCCACGCTTGGATTATCTTTGTAAACACTTGAGGATGCAACTTCCATTCGTGTGGATCTGTCATATTTCTGCTTAGATTGTCTGCCAGCGTGTTTTCCAAACCTAGCAAGTACTGTGCTTGAAGTTCGATTTGCCAATCCAGAGCCAAGTTCCAAAGTGTCATGGCTAGTCTGCACAGGGGGTATGAATGTGTTCCTCCTTGTTTGTTTATGTACCACATCACTGTGGTGTTGTCTGTTCTTATCAATAATTGTCCTGGATGCAGGAGGTCCTTGAAAGCTGTAATTGCATTTATCACTGCTAGCATTTCTTTTTGATTGATGTGAAGGTGCCTTTCCTTTTGGGACCATTTGCCCTGAATGCACCTGTCTGTCATGTGCGCCCCCCAGGCGTAATCTGAGGCGTCTGTTGTGATGACTTGATTTGCTTGAGGCTTGCAGAATGCGAGAACTGTGTTTGTTTGACATGCTTGGGCCCACCATAGAAATTCCTTTTGCAAACATGGAATTATTGGTATTATTGTTTCCAAACTGTGGCTGTGTTGAGACCATAGGTTTTTTAGGTACCATTGAAGTTTCCTCATATGCAACTTTGCACATGGGATTAAAAGAATGCAAGATGCCATGAAGCCCAGAGCCTGCAGGATTTTCCTTGCAGTAAGCCTGGTACAATTTGCTAGTATTTTGAAGTACTGAGTTAGTTGCCCCTGTTTTTCTGGCGTAAGATAGGCCATCTGGGTGTTTGTGTCCAAGTTGGCACCCAGGAAAGTTATTTTCTGAGATGGTGTTAGCCTGGATTTCTCTTTGTTGATTGTGTATCCCAGAGAATTCAGTAACCGTGTTGCATAAGCCAGATGTTCCAGAAGTATGTGCTTGCTGTCCGCTTGGATCAGGCAGTCGTCCAAATAAGGGTAAATTTGTATCCCTTGAAGTCTGCAGTAGGCAATTACTGATGCCAGGCATTTTGTGAATACTCTGGGCAGTAGATAAGCCAAAGGGCAATGCAGAGAATTGATAGTGGATTGAACCTGCAAGAAATCTGAGGTATCTTCTGCAGCTTTGTCTGATTGGGACATGCAGGTATGCCTCCTTGAGGTCCAATGTTACCAGCCAAAACTCCTTGCCCAGCATGGGAAGAAGCTGCTGTAATGTGAGCATCTTGAATTTTGGTACTAGTAAGAATGTGTTTAGGATGGATAAGTCCAAAATGGGTCTCCAGTCGGTTCCTTTCCTTGGTACCAGAAATAACCTGGAATAAAAACCTTGACCTTGTTCGTGAGTAGGTACCTCTTGAATACCTTTCATGTCTATGAGCTTTGAAATTTGTAGTTGTGCCTCTGCCCTTTGATTGTGTGGCAGGTTTGGCATGCCTCTCATTTTTGGAAGAGTGTGAAAATGAAATCTGTAGCCTCTGTTTATAACGCCCAGGATCCATTTGTCTGTTGTGACAATATGCCAATTTCTTGTAAATAATGCCAGCTTTCCTCCCAAGGGTGCTGCCAGCTGAGACTTGCTTGGCATGGAAAGGAGGAAGTCATTGGGTTTGTTTCCTGTATTGTTGTGCACTGTCTTTGCCACCTCTTGGTGCTGGAGTTTGCCATTGCCTGCCTCTATATGATCCTTGTGATTGTCCTCTGCCCCTTGTGTGCCTGTATCTACCTCTTTGGGGCTTGTCAGTGGCTGGAAAGGACCATTTTTTTAGAAGGCCAATTTCTGCTAAAACGTGGTGGTTGAACCTGTAGAAAAGCTTTGACAGATTGCATAGATTTGGCTTTTTCTTCCATTTTCCGTAGTATCTCCTCAGCATTAGTACCAAATAGCACATCCTTTTGTAAAGGAGCATCTAGTAGTTTAGCTTTCACATGATCAGGCAAGATTTGTTCCCTAAGCCATGCATGTCTACAAATGACTGATCCTGTAACAGCAGCTTTACGTGAGGCCTCTAGGGCATCATAGTCACATTGTAAGATGTGTTTACCCACTTGTTCTGCACTATGCATCATATCCTGCAACTCCTTCAAATCTGGTTGTTCAGGTTGAGACATTTTATTTCTTAATTGTGATAACAGAAACTGCTGATATTTAAGCATATGAAACTGACAATTTAAGGCCCTCATGGCTAGGGTGGCCGAGGTATCTACCTTTTTTCTCCACCTTTCTAAGGATCTTGACTCTCTTTTGGAAGGTAGTGGATTCTTAGCAGTAGAGGCCTTCATTCCCTTGGGGCCTTGAGAAATGGTTTCAGGGTCAGCATTATGGCTTTTGTAAAGAAATTGGTGAGAGTTAGGAACACTGTAGTACCTATCAGGTTTGACTGGGGCAGGAGGCAGGGAATCCGGATTAAGGCAAGCCTCCGA
Source organism: Protopterus annectens (assembly GCF_019279795.1). Lineage (NCBI taxonomy): Eukaryota > Metazoa > Chordata > Ceratodontiformes > Protopteridae > Protopterus > Protopterus annectens. The sequence goes on along the minus strand of NC_056734.1, from coordinate 688,499,374 downwards.
ATAAACATCATCAAGTATGTCCAAGACAGGAGGTATCGCCAGAGGTCTGTGTTGAGGTAACAAAAGAAATTCCCTAAGTCTTTTCTTGGAATCAGAAAAGTCTTGGCCTTCCCAATGGAAGTGTTCCCTCAAGGTGTGCAAGGTTTCCCCAAAAGAAAAATCCTCAGGAGGAGATACAGAAGGAATGGACTGCTCTGCATCAGAATCTTCAAAAGGGGAGTAAGAGTGTTCCTCTACATCAGAATGATCTGAAAAAATGGAGCCCTGATCAGAAGAGGGAGAATCTTCCTCCACTCTGGGTCTCTTGTCTGGAGGGGGTTGGGAACCCGTGATGAGATTAATTAAATCCTCAGCCATTTTAAGCATCTGCTTTTTAGGCATGGGGCCTGGAGATGGGCCCTGTGCAACAGGCCTCTTGGGATGCCTGGCTGATTTGGACTTAGTAAAGGCCTCAATGGAAAAGGAAGATGAGGGTCTAAAGACACCATGGGTGGAAGTGGACCTGTCCACATTAGGAGGCTCAACGCTCACAGTGGCTTCGGTAATTGTAGTCTGGGTATGGACCGAGGTACCTGCGGTTTCGGTTACAGAAGACACCGCCAAAGAAGTGTCGTCGGTAGTCAGGGACTGCATAGGCGTCTCGCTGAGAACCGGACCACGTGTAGCCGGTTTTGGCGGGGTGTCGGTGGGGACCGCGGACCTCGCGTGTCGGTCCTTGTCCTTGCGTTTTTTGGACAAAACGGTAGTCGGAGTCTCCGACGACATTTTATAATCAAAGGCTTTACCAAAAAAGTGTTGGGCGAACTCCGCCCGACGCTTAATAGTGCGTTTATTGAAAGTAGCGCAAAAGCGACAGCCCGAGACGTCGTGGTCTGGGCCTAAACAAGGTATGCAGAGGGAATGGAAATCCTTATGCGGTATTTGCTTCCCACAAGAAATACAATTGTTAACTTTTTCTGACATCGGTCTGAGGCAAGAAAAGTTTCCCCAACGGGGTACTTAGCTTTAATGAAGACTTCAGTTTCCAATTTTTCGTAAATTCAGGAGCTGGCCGACCGGCACTTGTGAACTGCTTCTGCTTCGGGCACCGCGCGGCAAAAAAGACTGAAGAAAATGGCGTTGGCTGTGTCTTATATACCCCTGCCTCACTGACGTCAGGAAAGACAACGACAGCAACCGACGCCGGACCTAGACTTTGGAATTCGGCCGACCGAGGACCCGCCTGACGGCAGAAAACCCATCTGTGATTACTGCAGCTGTATGCACGATGAACATCAGGACATACCACCTATGTTGAGTTATCTAAGGCCTTTGACACTATCCCACATTCATGTCTCATAGTGAGCATCTCCCATCTGGGAATTAAGACATACAGTACTAGATGGATAGAAAACTGGCTCACAGACAATACACACTCTCAAAGTTGGGGACTGCACCTCCACCAATAGCCACTTACCATTAGAATACCACAAGGATTTGTGCTGGGCCCTCAAATATTTGGAAATTACTTCCCTGAAGCCAAGGCAATGGTAGATTGCCTGTGGTTTACAAAGTTTACAGATCATGGTTAACTGGAAGCACTCATACAGAGTCCCCCAATGATGGTAAAATATTACAGAAGGCGCTGTCACAGACAAATGACTAGTGCCAAACTCATGGACTGAACCTTAAAGCAAACAATGCCTCATTGCCCCCTTTGGCAATAAAGTACCCTGTTAATTATGATATACATAGCACCCCTCTAAGCTCAAACACAGAGTTATGAGACTTAGAAACAATAGCAATCTACACTTTCATCACTATGTTTCAATTGTAGAGACACACTCTGTATTTCCCACCTCATACATATGGACATCACATCCAAGACCAGGGTGGTCATAGCTCTGCTGTATTCTACCCTTATCATACCACTAATTGAGTACAATCCTCCCAAAGGGCCAAGCACAAATCCCTGGGGTTTGCCAATGGTAACAGCTCTACTGGTACAGGTTGATTCACCAACATACACAGCATGTGTTCTATCAATGAGCCAGTTGGTTATCCATCTAGTTCATAAGGATTAAACCCAGCTGGGAGGGTTTCTCAATGATACCTGCATGGATGATTGTGTTAAAACCCTAGGCCAGATCATGATAGACAGTACACACTGACTTAACTTCATCCAGGCCTATTACATGGAATCACTGGGCTGTGAAATCACAGATCACCTATGGCATGACTCAGGACATGCACCTTCCTGATACAGCTGAATATGCACTTCAACGTACCGTCCACATGGGTTATGTTCCCATAGAACGGTGTACATCAACATGCATCCATCTGAGTTGGGGGACAGCACCTGATGCATGCAAGTATAAATACACCCTGACTCCCCTCAACTGTGAGGTAGACCAACATGTCATCAGGGACCACTTCTAAATGACAGTAGTAATGTTCCAGCTGTGTGCAACAGATCTGTGTGAGTTGTTAATGCTACATCATGTCTGTTACATCTGATAGATGTCCCCAAAAAGTTCATCCAAGGCACGCATGATGACAACAGTGTCATCCTGTGGAACTTGACCTGGTCAAGGCATTTGACACAAATCCACACTGAGGTATTCAATCAACACTGTCATATGTGGCCAAAAGCAGCTAAATCACCAAGTAGGTAGACCAGTGTATCATATGCGTGTCATCGTACTATGTTGAAATGTGTGAAGTGAACTATATCTCAGGTCCACTGATCAGGATCATACATCAGGGCTGTATGCTAGGCCCTTTCCTGTCCATTATTTAAGTGATGGGCATTACAGATGACATACTCATCCTGTGTCCAAACAGCTGCCTGAAGGCTTACAGACTGTGGGCAATCGACCAATAGATATGTGACCCATGTCCTCGGGTAGATAGTAAGTGAAACATCCACCAGCATGTGGTCACACTGCTGACTACTCCCTTGAATGTAACACAAGTACTGGGTATGTGAAGGACATCCACTTCAGAGGCCATAATAGCTTCATGGTTCCAAGCCTTCATCACACCAATAAATGAGTATGATGCACCCTTCCTCATGTACCTCCCTACATATCTTCCACTGATGTGTAACGGAAGTGTACTACCTTTGTCACAGTCAGCTTACTGGCCTTACCTAGGTATTCTTTTTGTGGAATATACATGACTGCCTGATGATGCAGAACACCAATCAGGTTGTTACACCACATGCATGTGTGTTACTTGTTCTGCTTATGTACACATTACATACATGGGTGTTTGACATCATTAATAGCATGTATATCATTTGTGATAGTGTGGATTGTGCCACACACACACACACATATATACATATACATATATATATATATATATATATATATATATATATATATATATATATATATATATATATATACACACACACACACACACACACACACACACACACACACACACACACACACACACACACACACACACACACACTCACCAGTCACCTAGCCTGTATTGCTCATAATGTTGCATATAGGTATAGCAATGTCTGTCCTAACATCTCAGGCAGATGTTAGGGTAGCAGGACAGTGTGCATAGTTACCCTCATAGAGTGTGGGTGTGTCATAATAGCTGTTCAAGTGTGTTTGTGCAGACTCATCTTTTATCACTCTAAATCACATATGTTGTGTCAGAGGTATGGGATTATTGTTGGTATTACTCGGATACTGTCCATGATTGTGGTTGGTTCTTTTAATGTTTTCCATGAGCCTTTACCTGTGCTCCAGTTGCTGGAGACCTCTGCTGAGATTACAGTCATATTCACTGATATCAGTTTGCACAACTTCACAATATGCACCCTACCCCAATTGTATGTCATATCCCTGACAGTTGTCCACTGCATATAGGTTCATAGGTAGGTACTAGGCTATCTGCCCGAGGGCATTTATAAGCCTAGCCAGAGTGTGTCAGCTTTCGCCGCCCCATTGATTAATTAACTCAGCCTCTGTCAAGAAGAACCAATGAAGTGATCCCAGGGGTGTACCTTCTGTTACCCATCCACTCATCAAGGTTTCTCTTGAAGAGTGTTAGTAAAGGGCTCTTCCTAATGTAGTTAGGAATTTTGTTCCAAAGCATGGGGAGTCTCTGTGACAGGAATCTATCCCTCCAGCATGTTCTATTTATTGTTCTGCCGAGGTTTAGCTCACTAGAGCGAGTGGCTCGCAGTGACTTGGATTTCTTTAGGTGGAGCATGTCCATCAATTCTGAGTTGGACATAGCTATGTAAGTCAGGCAGAGATCACCTCTGAGTAAGCGATATACGACTGAGTACAGCTGGGGTTTTTCTAGTCAGGCTGCAAAGGACATATGTTTGAGGCCAGTAATCCTCTTGTGAGGTACTTTTGTGGTCTTTCCAGCTGTTGGAAGTGTCTTGTGAGGTACATCCCAAATGGGGCATTGTACTCTATGATGGGTCTGATGAGTGACGAGTAGAGGGGCACTATAATCTCTTTATTTCTAGATGCAAACCCTTTAGTAATTAGATGGGCTACATAGAAGGATTTCCCAACTACTTTGGTAATATGATTGTCAAAGGAGAGATTACTATCTACCTGGGTCCCCAGATCTCTTATTACCTCTTCTGTATTAAGGGGGCTGCCAACTATGTGGTAATTCATGGGTGTTTTGTTTTTCCCAAACGAGATGACTATGCATTTTTTGGCATTTAGCTTGAGCATGACTTTGACACTAGGTGTCCATCTCAGTAAGGCCCTTTTGGAGAATGTCCGTGTCAGCCGGAGAGTCAATTATGGCTCCCAATTTGCAGTCATCAGCGAACTTGGTTAGTCATAGTCCTCCTGTGTTTGCCTGTACTTCTGAGAAGTACATGCCGAACAGTAGGGGTCCCAGGACCGAAGCTTGTGGGACACCACTTGTGACTGGTTTAGAGTCGGACCTGGAGCCCCGCTATTCTTACCGTGTGAGTTCTGTCTGTAAGCCAGTTGGCAACCCATCTCATGACGTAGGGGTTTATGTTCAGGCTGGTGAGTTTTTCTATAATTCCTGAGTGGGGAATGGTGTCAAAAGCCTTGGCGAGGTCAAGGGTAGGTTGTGTGAACTCCCTTTCCCTCATCTATGGCCTTGGTGACTGTCTCGAAGAAGTCAACTAGGTTTAGTAGGCATGATCTGCCCTTAACAAAGCCGAACTGCATCGGGTCAAGTGTTTGGAGGTTTCCAATGTCTTTGTTAATGAGTTCCATGATGATGCGCTCCATAGCCTTGCAGACCAGGCTAGTCAGGTTTATGGGGTGATAGTTAACCAGGGTCAGTTGTGGCCCCTCCTTTGTGGAGCAGAATAACCGTTGCTGTGTGCCATTCTATGGGCATGTAGGCTGAGGTTGAACAGTGTGTTTAGGTGGGGGGTTAGTTTGTTCTGTAGTTCGTGCAAGACGCAGCCTGGGACACCATTTGGCCCAACTGACGCTGTGCTTTTGGCTTTTGAAAGGGCAGTTTTCACCTGTGCATCTGTGATTTCTGGGACACTACACTTTTCCAGTACTGTTGTGGGCCCTTTTGGGGGTGAGAGGGGGGTGAAGTTTGCACTGAATCTATCTGCCAGAATGTCGGCAATATCAGTGGGTTCAGTATATTTCGTGCTATTGTGCTATATTATTTTATATGTCATATCCCTGACAGATGTCCTCTGCATTATTCAAGTAAGGATGGTTATTTCACACAGACATCTTTCCATTGCTATGTCATCTAGTGTGATAGTCATATAAAAAACATTTTCACTGACTGTACAGTCCCTACTGTACCATGCAGATATGTGAGTGGTGTTGCTGCTACGAGTATCTTCCATTGACATGCCCTCATCTGCTGTACATTAGGTTGTTTCACTGGGGCTCGTTCCCTGTGTTCATTCCTACAATTCATCTGTGAGCCCTATTCCATATAAACACTTTACTTGAGTGTTCATTTTACTTGGCAGTTGATGTACCATTACAGATCATTTATACAGCTTCAGTACAGAATGCCACGAATGGAATATCACAATACTCCGCTCTGTTGATACACTGTCCTGTACCATGTTTGGATCATATACTTCATATTCATGTCTCTCAACTGTGCAGATTTTCCCAGGATGTCCAGATGTGTTCCTTATCAAATTGTAGCTTTCTGCCATATTACTTGGGTTGATTACAGCACTGATGTGACTCAATATTTCATACATTTCAGTTCATACCACTCAAATTTCTGATTTTTGGAGAATGTCCAGTTTTTGTCTCATATTTTTGATCTTTTCTTTATAAAATTTTGGTACTCTGGAAAATCATTGGCATATCACTGTGAATTGAAGTCAGAAAATAATGACAGACATTTGAGTTTCAAATTTCATGCTCTTCAGAAAATTCATGCCACTGTAAATTATTCCATCAACTTTCTATATTTGGAAGAGCAGTATATTACATATCTGTCCCTATTTTTGGGCCCTTGTCCTCCCATTATTTATGGCTTTGTCCACATATCTTGCTCTGAAAGGTTGAGAGGTATGTTAAGAGTTTCATACTTTAAACTCCATTAAAAAGAACAGTTGGGTAAAATCTAACCATAACCATAGATGCCCTTCTCTTCTATATGCTGCAGTATTCATAACATCAGCCTCTGGTGGGCTCGTACGTGCGGCCAGTATATCAAAGTCTAAAAGCTACTGTAGGGTACGTGCAGAGGCACATATCACTCATCATACACCGGCCATAAACAAACGTCATGAATAAAGAGGAGGTCAGCATGCACCTACTTCAGAAAGTACATTTGTGTACACTTACCATATATGTAGACGTTCGAGTGTATTCACTGTTGCAGTAGTAACATATGGGTTATCCGGTTTCCAGTAGCCCTCAGTCAGCCCGAATACCAGAGTCCTTGGTATATGATGTCGGCCGCCGACGGTTGTAAACTGATGTCAAAACGTCAGGTATAAAGGATGGCAGCCAACGTTATTTCCTCAGTTTTTCTTGCCTTAACTGTCAGGAGCCCCCAAAAGAAGGCCAAACCAGGAAGGAAACACCCTGGAAAAAAGCCACACAAAAAAAAAGCATAAGTAGTCTGTGCCTTAGGAAAAAAGGGGGAATGGAGGGTGGGAAAAGTACAGTTGTGTACACTTACCATAAATGTAGATGTTCGAGTGTATTCACTGTTGCAGTTATTACATTTGGGTAATCTGCTGGCAGGTTGCCCTCAGTCGGCCTGATTAACAAAGCCTTGGGTCCTGCGTCGATTGCTGTCCCTTCTTCCATGACGTCAGGTCATCAGGGGTATAAAACATGCAGCCAACGCCATTACATTAGTTTTTCTTGCCTAGATGTCAGGTGCCCCCCAAATGGGGAGCAAATAAAATTAAAAACACAAAAAATATACCTCCAACCAAAGGCAAATACACCAAAAGGGCTTTTAAGCATAGTGAGAGAAAGTAGAGGTATAGCCAGAGAAAAATAGGAGGCTGGAGGGAGGGTAACCAGGACTGCAACAGTGAATACACTCGAACATCTACATTTATGGTAGGTGTACACAACTGTACTATGTTCTTTGTGTTTCATTGTTGCAGTCATTACATTTGGGTAGATTCCCAAAGCTATGGTTAAGTGGAGGGAATTACACAGCATTAGGAACAGCTATAAAGCCCTGCAGGACAGCAGTGGCAAAGCCAGCTCTGGGTTTAGAGAAAAGTGGTAAATGGTAATGTTTGGTGAAAGTATGAACTGAGCTCCAGGTAGCAGCTTCTAGAATGTCCCTAGTAGGAACACCTCTGAGAAAGGCTGTTGAAGCAGATGCAGCCCTGGTGGATTGGGATTTGATCCCCTGGGGGACAGTTTTACCATGATGCATGTAGTAGAAACAAATACAATGGCTTATCCATTTGGAGATGGTTTGCCTTGAAATAGCCTTTCCCTCTGCCCCTGCAGCAAATGCCATCAGCAGTTGTTCAGATTTTCTTTGAGATTTTGCCCTGTTTAAGTAAAATGAAAGTTGTCTGTGTACATCCAATGAATGCAGAATCCGCCCCCCCTTGTTCTGTGGATTGGGAAAGAAAGTTGGCAAATGAATGGTCTGATTAAGAGCCACACTGGATACCACCTTAGGCATGAAGGATGGATTGGTCCTGAGAGATAACCTGTCCGCATGAAAAATGATGAAAGACTCCACTGCCATAAGACCCTGTAATTCAGAAATCCTTCTAGCTGAAGTGACTGCTAAAAGGAAAGCTGTTTTCCAGGAGAGAAATTTTAAGTCTGCAGTAGCAGCTGGCTCGAAAGGAGGAAGAGTGAGCATTTCCAATACAAAATTGAGGTCCCAGGCAGGGGTTGGAGCTCCCTTGGGTGGTCTTAAGTTTTTGGCACCTCTGAGATACTGCTTTAGCAGAGGATGAGAAAAGATGGGAGGTTCTGTGCTGTAATGAGCTGAAATAGCTGATGCATGGATTTTTATGGAAGAAAAGGACAGGCCCTTCTGAAGCATCTCAGTTAAGTATTGTAAAATGTGAGGAATGTTGGGCACTGCTGGGCTTATCCCTTGAGACTGATTCCAGGCACAGAATCTTTTCCATTTGTCAACATAAGACTTTCTAGTACTAGGCCTTCTCGCCTCCAAAATGACATCCAACACAGGTTTGCAGAGGGATGCTTAGGGTGAATTTAGGTGACTAGCCACGCTGCCAGATTCAAAGTTTGGAGCTGAGTGTGCAGAATTTGGTTGTTCTGCTGAGACAGTAAGTAAGGTGTCTGAGGAAGGTGCCACGGTGAAAGGTGTGACACATTGCGCAGGAGTGGGTACCAGTGTTGGCGAGGCCAGTCTGGAGCAATCAAAATAATTTTTGGTTTGTCCTGTTTGACTTTTAGTAGAACTTTGGAGAGAAGAGGCAGAGGTGGAAGGCATAGACTGATAGGTTTTTCCAGCTGAAGGATAGAGCATCCACTTTCCAGGCTTTTTTGTGATGAGTTCTTGTACAAAATTTGTCCAACTGATAGTTCTGGGGGGGTTTTCCAGCTGAAGGATAGAGCATCCACTTTCCAGGCTTTTTTGTGATGAGTTCTTGTGTAAAATTTGTCCAACTGATAGTTCTGGGGTGAGGCAAAAAGATCTATGTCTGGGCTCCCCCATTTGCATGTCAACATGTTGAAAATCCGTGGTTCCAGTTTCCATTCGTGTGGGTCCATGAGATTTCTGCTTAGTTCGTCTGCCAGAGTATTCAGCTTTCCTGGCAGGAATTGAGCTTGTAGTTGTACTTGAAAGGTCAACGGCGTGTTCCACAATGCCATGGCTAGTCTGCAAAGGGGGTAGGAGTGTGTACCCCCCTGCTTGTTTATGTACCACAAAACCATGGTGTTGTCTGTCTTCATCATTAGTTGTCCTGGATGAAGGTAGTCCTTGAAGGCTGACAGTGCATTCTGTACAGCTAGCATTTCTTTTTGATTGATAAGAAGGTGCATTTGATTTGGACTCCATTTGCCCTGAATGCACTTCCCTACCAGATGTGCCCCCCAAGCATAGCCTGATGCGTCTGTAGTTAGGGTTTGGGCAGCAGGGGGTGGTGTGAATGGCAGTCCCTTGTTTTGGTGGCAGGCCTTTGCCCACCATAGGAACTCTAGTTGCAGGCAAGGTATGATAGGAATCATTGTTTCCAGGCTGTGACAATGCTGACTCCACAGACTTTTTAAGTACCACTGAAGTTTCCTCGTATGCAGTCTTGCATATGGAATTAGAAGAATGCAGGAGGCCATGAACCCCAAGGCTTACAGTATTTGCCTTGCAGAAAGCAGGGTTTTTGTAGCCACCTGTTTGAAGTAAGTCACCAAATGAATTTGCTTCTCTGGTGTAAGGAAAGCCATCTGGGCAGTTGTATTCCAGCTTGAACCCAGGAATGTAATTTTTTGAGAGGGTACCAGTTGTGATTTCTTTTCGTTTATAGTGACCTCAGACAAATTAGAACCCTTTTTACAAACGCCAGATGGTTTAGAAGAGTGTCCTTGTTTTCTGCCTGAATTAGATAATCATCCAGGTATGGATATATTTAAATATTTCATTGCCTGCAAAATGCAATTACTGAAGCCAGGCGCTTTGTAAAGACCCTGGGTGCAGTATATAAGCCAAAGGGCAGTGCAGAGAACTGGTAATGCAAGTAGCCTGCTTTGAAGCGGAGGTATCTTCTGCAAGATTCCCTGATTGGGATATGCAGGTAAGCCTCTTTTAAATTTAGAGTTGCCAACCAGGCATCTTTGCTTCACATAGGAAGTAACTGGTGAAGAGACAGCATCTTGAATTTTGGAATGTCCAGAAAGGTGTTTAGAGTAGATAAGTCCAGAATTGGACGCCATGATTTGTTTTTTCTGGGTACCAGGAAAAGTCTTGAATAGAAACCTTGTCCCTTTTTCCTCTTCTGGTACTGGTTGAATAGCCCTATGCTCATGAGGGAAAGTACTTGTTTCTGGACCTCTGCCCGCTGATCTGGGGACAGATCTGGCCATCCGTTTGGAATTGCCAACGCGTGGAAATGAAATCTGTATCCCTGGGATACTATATTTAAAACCCATTTGTCCTGGGTTATAAGTTGCCATTTTCTTGCATGAAGAGCCAGTTTTCCCCCCAAAGGGGTGGCTAAAAGGTAAGTGCTTGGTAAGTGTAAAGGGAAGTCACTGAGACTGCTTACCATAGGGAGGTGTCTTGTTGTTTCCAGATTTGGAAGAGGAGGCACCCCATTGTTTTGTTCTGAAAGTCCCTTGTGACTGAAACCTGGAGCCTTTGGAATGTATGGGTATGACTTGAGTGGCTCTCAAAGGAACTGGAAAGGACCAGTTCTTAGTAGGTCAGTGCCTACTAAATTTTGGAGGTTGCGCTTGTAAGAAATCTTTCACAGTTTGCATAGATTTAGCTTTATCTTCCATCTTTTAAAAAACTTCTTCAGCCTTATTACCAAAGAGATGGTCCTGTTGTAAAGGAGCATCCAACAATTTTGCTTTAACATGATCAGGCAGATTTTGCTCTTTGAGCCAAGCATGCCTTCTTAGTACAGACCCAGTTACAGCAGCCCTGCAAGAGGCCTCCAAAGAATCAAAACCACATTGTAAAGTATGTTTTCCAACTTGTTCAGCTGAATGCAATAAATCCTGTAAATCTTTGTTTTCCACACAGTCAGAAATTAACATCATTTTCTGTTTAAGCAGTCCCATGATATGCTGTTGATATTTTAGCATATGAAATTGACAGTTTAAAGCCCTGATTGCCAAGGTTGCAGAAGTGTAAACCTTCTTACCCCATCTATCCAGCGCCCTGGAATCTCTATCAGAAGGGGTAGGATTTTTAGCAGCAGAAGTCTTAATGCCCTTGGGACCCTGAGAAATGGTTTCAGGATCTGCAACAGGATTTTTGAAAAGGAATTTGTGGAAGTCAGGAACCCTGTAGTATCTGTCTGGCTTATAAGCAGCCAGAGGCAGAGAATCAGAAGCCATACTAGATTCTGACAAAAACATCATCAACAATGTCTAGAACAGGAGGTATAGCCAAAGGTCTATGCTGAGGAAGAAAAAAAAATCCCTAAGTCCCTTTTTAGATTCAGAGAAATCCTGACTTTCCCAGTGGAAATGTTCCCTTAAGGTATGTAAAGTTTCCCAAAAGAAAAATCCTCGGGAGAGAAGCAGATGGAATGGAGTCTTCTGCACCAGAATCCTCATAAGTAGGTATAGACAATTCCTGTTCATTAGAAGAGTCAGAAGAAACAGAATCCTGTTCAGAAAATTCATAATCAATGTCTTGCCTAGGCCTCTTAGAGGGGGGGGGGGGGTTGGCTACCCATGATCAGAGTAATTAAACCTTCAGCCATTTTGATCATTTGTTTTTTAGGCATAGGGGCCTGCACATGTGGCCCAGGCATCGATTTTTTAGGCACGGGTCAAAACTGTGGCCTTAGTTTTGAAGATGGCGTCGGTCTAATATACAAATCTGTAGGCCTGAAAACACCCTCAGAAATTGGTGCCTGCACAGTGGCTCCAGACCCATCCAAGGTAGAGACATCCGTGGGTTCCATACTTGAAGGATCTCGCGGCATACCAGACTCTGAATGGGTCTCAGTAGAGGCCTGCGAATCAGAAGTAGCGGGTATCAGGGGCTGCGAAAGTGCCTCACTGAATATCGGCGAACTGGCGTCTGGCTTAGGAGAAGCATCGTCGGCAGTTTTGGACCTCAGTGTCCTGTCTCTGTCTTTTTCTTTGCATGTTTTAGGTATTCCAGTAGTCGGATTGCTAAACGACATCATTTCTGGATAATTAAAGCGTGAGCCAAAATATTTAGAAGCAAAAATGTATCGACGTTTGATCACTATCATAAATAAAGCACAAAACTGACAGCAAGGTACGTTGTGGTCACGGCCTAGGCAAGGAATACAGTACAAATGAAAATCCTTATGAGGTATTTGCTTCCCACAAGTAATGCAATTATTAACTTTTACTAACATCAGTAAGGAGCAAGAAAAAGTTTCCTCAAAGGGGTACTTAGCTTTTTAGTTGAAGACTTCGGATCTGAAACTCGAAAAATAGAAGTTATGTTCTTACCATAACGTTCCATGTTAGTTGTCTTCTTCTCGCCTTCTTTCTTGCTGGATGGGTTCGGAGCCGACCTCGCCGACTCGCCACTCTAAAAGCTCGAGAGTTGGTTCCACCGGCTCGAGGCTCCCCTTATATCCCACAATGCTAGGCGTGAATTACCTCAGATCTCGTTTGTGAGCTAGGCCCAGCTAATAATAAAACCAGAAAAACTGGAAAAGAGAGTCCACCTCTATAAACAAAGGGGAAGAGGAAAGGTGACCTGAAGCCTGATCTAGGAAAATATGCACAGCAGAGCATATACCTATAGCAAAGAGGTGGTAGAAAGAGAGGTCACAATCAAACTCCTCTAGGTCTGTCCAGGCCAGGGGAAGGAGGTGGACAAGAAAGAAGGCGAGAAGAAGATAACTAACATGGAACGTTATGGTAAGAACATAACTTCTATATGTTAAGTTGTCTATCTCGCCTTCATTCTTGCTGGATGGGACCGCGTCCCTAGCACCTTGTCCCGGGTGGCCTAACGGAACAGACTCTTGAGAACAGTGGTACCAAAGTTAGCTCTATGTCTAGAAGCTAAATCTAACTTATAATGTGAAATGAAAGTGTGAGGAGTAGCCCAAGTAGCCGCTGCACAAATGGTGCCAATAGGCAGTCTGTCTTGGAAGGCTATAGAAGTAGCCAAAGCTCTGGTGGAGTGGGCCTTAGGTTTGTTAGGCAGCTTTTGGTGTCTAATTTCATAAACAATGGAAATCATAGATGTTAGCCATCTAGACAGTGATACCTTGGAAACAGAAAGTCCCTTTCTGCCTTCTGCATAAGAGACAAACAGCTGGTCAGTTTTTCTGAATTGTTTGGTCCTATCCAAATAGTACCTTAACTGACGATGAACATCTAGCCAATGCAATTTTTGTTCAGACCTATTAGAATATTCTGGAAAAAACACAGGGAGGTCAATGCTTTGATTTAGGTTTGACGCAGAGGCTACTTTAGGTAAAAAGGACGGGTTGGTTCGTAAGGATACCCTGTCTTTGTGGAACAACAGATATGGTGGTCGACAGCTGAGTGCATGAAGTTCTGAAACTCTTCTAGCTGAAGTAATAGCCACCAGAAAGAGAGTCTTCCATGATAGCAATTTTAATGAACAGGAAGCTGCAGGTTCGAAAGGGGGGAGAATCAAGGAACTGAGAACTAAATTAAGGTCCCGAAGGAGGAGGATTCCTTATAGGAGGTCTGAGTAGGAAAACTCCCTTCAAAAATGCTTTGCAAAGCTTGTGGGACATGATGGCAGACTCTGAAATGCCCACATGAAAGTTAGATATAGCTGCCAATTGAACTTTGAGAGTAGAAGGAGATGAGCCTGAATGAAAGAGTTCAGCTAGAAAATCAAGAACTGTTTGGATGGGAGCAGTGAAAGGATCTAAGTCCCTTCCTTGAGCCCAATAGGCAAAACGTTTCCACTTACTAAGATAAATTTTTTGAGTGGAAGATTTATGTGAGGCTATTAAAATATCTCGAACAGTGTGAGATATTTGAGGAAGCCTGGCTAAGGTAGGAACTGGAGGAACCAAGCAGTGAGGTTCAGTGATGTTAGGGAGCGATGAAACTGACCCGACTGATGGATCAAAAGATCTGGAACTAGGCCCAGATGCCAGGGTTGCTCCAACAGAAATTGATGTAGAAAGGGGAACCAAACCTGTCGAGGCCAGTAAGGAGCAATGAGGATCAATGAGGCCTTCTGAGCGATAGCTTTCTGTATCACTTGAGAGATTAGTGGAAAGGGAGGGAATGCATACAAAAGTCCCCGGGGCCAAACTTGGACTAGAGCGTCTCTGCTTGGCTGGCCTGGTAAGGGGAAGAGGGTGAAATAATCTTTGCACTTGCTGTTTTGGGGAGTAGCAAAAAGGTCGCAGCAAGGCTGACCCCATTTGAGAAATATTTTTTCCACAACAGAATCTTTCAGAGACCACTCGTGAGGTATGAGGATAGCTCTGCTCAACTTGTCCGCGATTTGATTGGACTTCCCGGGGATGTGCGTTGCTATCAGAAACCGCTGAGAAGAAATCGCCCATTGCCACAGTCTGAGTGCTTCTCGACATAGGGGATAGGACCTGGTTCTGCCTTGTTTGTTGATATACCACACTACAGACATATTGTCCGTCTGGATTGCTACCGTTCCCGAGGGGAGAGAGTCTTGAAGGGCTTGCAACGCTAAAAGCACTGCTCTCATCTCTAGAACATTTATATGCAAGTGGCATTCGTCTGGTTGCCATATGCCCTGGACAGTTCTGCCCTGATAATGGCCCCCCCACCCGATCAGGGAGGCGTCCGTTGTCAGAGTAGCAACCGGAGGAGGAGGAACAAAGGGTCTTCCCAGGAAGAGCGGAGGGGAAGACATCCACCACAGAAGATGATTCTTGCATGTTTGCGTAATCATAATGGTGTGGGACATCGGAAGTTGCTGGTATGACCATTGTGTGAAGAGCATCCATTGAAGGATTCTCATGTGGAATCTGGCTAATAGAAGCAGAGGGATAGCAGCGCCATAATCCCCAATACTTTCAGAACTAATCTGGCTTTGACTCTGTTGCTGTTGTGAGAAGAGAGACCAGTTTGTATGTCTGTTATTCTCTGATCTGTTAGTCTCGCAGACATGTTGACTGTGTCTAGATTTGCGCCTATGAAGGTAATAGCACGACAAGGCGACAAAACAGACTTTTCGCAATTTATTGATATGCCTAACTTTTGACAAATGCGAAAGGTGTAGTCTCTGGCCACTAGAAGAAGATGCTTGGTGGGAGCTGTGAGGAGCCAGTCGTCCAAATATGGAAACACCTGGAATCCTTGACGTCTCAGGTGAGAAGCTACCACTGCCATGCATTTGGTTAACACCCGGGGGGCAGTGGTGAGTCCAAAGGGCAGGGCTCTGAATTGAAAGTGACTGGTTCCCAGCCTGAAGCGGAGGAATCTTCTGGAGCGTCTGTTCATTTTTATATGATAGTACGCATCCTGAAGGTCTATAGAGCACATCCAGTTTTCCTTTCCCAATAGGGGAAGTATGGACTGTAGCGTGACCATCCAAAATCTTGTTTTCTTGACAGACTTGTTCAAGATACTGAGATCCAAAATTGGTCTCCAATCCCCTGTTTTCTTCGGAACTAAAAAGAACCTGGAGTAGATTCCGGATCCTTGCTGGTCTGCTGGAACTGGCTGAATTGCTCTTTTTGCAAGCAGCTTTGAAATTTCTAAAGCTGCAAGATCCCTTTGAGCGGGTGGAACATCTGGAAGGGATTTTTTTGATTGGTTTGGAATGCGAACAAAGGGAATGGAATAGCCTTCGGAAACGATGGACTGTACCCACTTGTCTTGAGTTAGGGATAGCCAGGCTTCTGGGTACAGTGACAATCTTCCCCCGACTGCCTCCGAAGGTGGACAGTCGGGCAACACCTCAGGGATGCTGGAAGGGCTTATCGGAAAAAGTTTCTCGATTGCCCTGGTTCTGCGGACCCCCTCTGTCTCTGGGGCGACATCTACCATTATTGTTCCCTCCTCTGCCTCTGGAGGGGAACCGACTCTGTGCGTCAGGCAAATTCCCTTGAGATTGTTTGCAGAACCACATTTTTCCACTTTTCTGGCCTTTGGGGTAAGGTCTAGAAGGAGTAGAAAAACGGACTCCGACGGCAGACAGAGTTTTGCCATCCGTCTCGCACCTAGTCAAGGTTTCTTTCACTTGAGGACCAAAGAGAGATGATCCATCAAACGGGGAATTAGTGAAAGACGTTTTAAAGGGGTCCGCAAAATTGCATAGTCGCATCCAGGCATGCCGGCGTAAAGTGACACCTGTCCCTGCGGCTCTGCTCGCTCCATCAGCCGCATATGAAAGGAGGCGCATGGAGGAGTTAGCTATAGAATTCAGGGTAGCCAGCTGGGCGTTCATCTTGTCCTGAAAACCCGCTGCCGTAGGATCCTTCAACATCTCACTCGCTTCCTTGATCAAGTCTCTTTGGAGACGAGTGAAATGGCATAGGTAGTTCAGCGAACGCATGGCAAAGGTCGCTGACGAAAACATCCGCTTCCCGTACCTGTCCATAGACCTAGATTCCTTATTAGGGGGATGGACAGGCACTGAAGGATCAGCTAGTTCCTTCTTGGTGGCAGCAGCTACCACCATAGCATCCACAGTAACTCCTTTGGTCAGAAATTGTTTATCAGTAGGTGCTGTTATAAACTTTGAAGGTCTCCTGGGGGTGGGGTCCACTGAGTCAGGAGCCGTCCAGGCCTTCTTTGCTACCACCTGCATGAGGGGGTCAAAGGGGGGGGACACCCAGGAGGTGGAAGGGCGAGAGCCGAACGCTTCAAGATACACAGATTCATCCTCCGAAGGGTTAAGGGCTGGCCAATTTCCCCTCTGTTTAAGGATCTCTAGAATGTCTGCGAAGGAGACATCTTCAGAAGGGGAACGGGGAACCCTCGAATCCTCTAAATCTGTGTCAGAGGTGACAGACTCAGGTGAGTCTATGTGTTTCCTCTTACACTTTCTCTTCCTAGGGGCTCCCTGCCAAATCAGGAGAGGCCTCGAAGAGGATGAAATCCCACAGGGGATTCTTGAAGAGTTGGCTCTCTGCGGTCAGGGATGAAGGAGAGAGTAGACATCACCTGAGGCACCGAAGAGGGAGGGGCGGACGGAGCCGACTGTGGAGTTGAACCAGGTTCCAACACACTCCGCATGACCTCGAACGCACCCCTGTCAGGCAGAGCCAGAGGTCCCCGCTCCGAGAAGCTAAGAACCCCCCTCGGCACCGACAGAGATGGCTCCGAGGCCGATGTCGGAGCCGAACTCACCAGCGCCGAAGCACCGAGAGGGAGAGCGGGGTCGGACAAGGGTCCGATGCCACTCACCCCCTCGGAGCCGACGAGGGAAGTCCGCCGAGATTCTTCAAAGGAAGAAATCGGAGCCGACGAAGGAACCGAAGACAATTGTATCGGCTCCGACGCTACCACAGTCTCGGTTCCGAGACGCCCCGGCTCCGAGCTCAAAGGAGTCGGAGGAGGAATATTTTGAGGAATAGGTTGAAGCATCGACTGATGAGTCGGGCTCTGAAGCATTTGGGCCAGTGCCTCGGACTTTAGAAGTCGACTCACTACCCTCTGAAGGTCATGATCCGAGAGCCTCGATGACCTAGAGGAGTGAGATCTATGGCTCCGTTCAGACAGCAAGGGAGACGCTGGAGCCGAATGAACGGAGCCAAGGGATGGTGACCTAGACCTCTTCCTAGATGTTGGCTCCGATGGTCTGATCGGAGCCGACCCAGGAATTTCCAATACCTCGGCTCCAGCCGGAGCCAAGGGAACCACAGAAGCTGTAGTCAAAGACTCATCGGCTCCAGCCGGAGCCGATGTAGCAGTAGGTTTCGAAGCCTTAGGCCTCGACTCAGAAACTGGAGTCGAGGACTTAGAAGCCTTGGAAGGTTTTCCCGAGGTAGCAGTAAGGGAACCTTCAGGTTTAAGCAAACCTCTTAGTATTAGTTTGTTTTTTCTTTCCTGCAGGACTCTAGGGCTGAAGCCATGGCATACAGCACAAGAGTCCTGCAGGTGTAAAGGTCCCAGGCAGTACACACAAGAAGTGTGACCGTCTGTCAGAGACATTGTCTGACAGCACGAGTCACACTTCTTGAAGCCTGAGACCTTTGAATCCTTAGACATTGTTAAGGAAAGTGTAACCAAACACACACTCAAACACACTGATTACACTATACCCAAACTAAAATTCAAACAATTATAACTAAAAATTATACTATCCCAAGTTTTTAGTTCCCTAATAAGAAACACAAACACTCCCTAAGGGGATGGAAAGACCCAAAGGCCTGAGGGAAGAACAAAAGTTCTTTCTAGAAGAAAGAGTGGAAAAACAGGAAAAAGGAGGGTCTGAATCCACTAAACTAAGGGAAATAACAATAATGAATTAAATTAAATGGGTTTAAGTAGACTATACTTATTCTACAATAACTCACCTGAAGCCGGTAGAAACCAAACACCTCGATCGCTGTAGCGGCAAACGAGATCTGAGGTAATTCACGCCTAGCATTGTGGGATATAAGGGGAGCCTCGAGCCGGTGGAACCAACTCTCGAGCTTTTAGAGTGGCCGAGTCGGAGCCGAGGTCGGCTCCGAACCCATCCAGCAAGAATGAAGGCGAGATAGACAACTTAACATCAAAAATTTCAGGAGTCGGCCGACCAGCACTTGCGAACTGCTTCTGCTTCAGGCACCGCGCAGCAAGAAAGACTAATGTAATGGCGTTGGCTGCATGTTTTATACCCCTGACAACCTGACGTCACAGAAGAAGGGACAGCAACTGACGCAGGACCCAAGACTTTGTTAATCAGGCCGACTGAGGGCAACCTGCCAGCAGATTACCCAAATGTAATGATTGCAACAATGAAACACGATGAACATCCAGGACTGCAACAGTGAATACACTCGAACATCTACATTTATGGTATGTGTACACAACTGTACTACGTTCTTCGTGTTTCACTGTTGCAGTCCTAACATATGGGTTGATTCCCAAAGCCCAGGAAGAGAACAAAAGAGTGGAGGAAGAATCACAGATTAAGGACTGGTAAGGAGGCCTTGCAAAACTGCAGAGGCAAAACCAGCCCTAGACTTAGAAAACAAAGATAGGTTGTAATACTTTGTGAAAGTATGGACAGAACACCAAGTGGCTGCTTCTAGAATGTCTTTAGTAGGCACACCTCAAAAAAGCTGCAGAGGTAGAGGCTGCTCTAGTACAATGGGTTCTAATAACCTGGGGGAACCTTTCCATGTTGCAGGTAACAAAATGAATACAATGAGCAATCCAGTTGGAGATGGTTTGTTTGGAAATAGCTTTACCCTGAGGCCTAGGAGTAAAACTAACCAACAACTGCTGAGACTTCCAAAAGGGTTTAGTCCTATTTAAGTAAAATCACAACTGTCTGTGCACATCAAGAGAGTGCAGAATCCTTTCCCCTTTATTCTGGGGGTTACTGAAGAATGTAGGCAGATGAATAGACTGGTTAAGTGTCAGACTGGAAACCACTTTAGGCATAAAGGAGGGATTAGTTCTCAGAGAAGCCCGGTCTGTATGAAAAATAACGAAAAGTTCTACTGCCATTAAGGCTTGCAGCTCCAAAACCCTTCTGGTGGAAGTAATAGCCAAAAGAAAGGCAGTCCTCCATAAAAGGAACTTTAAGTCTGCAGAGGCAGCAGGTTCAAAGGGAGGAAGAGTAAGCTTCTCCAGGACAAAATTAAGATCCTAAGCAGGAGTAGGAGCTCTCCTGGGAGGTCTAAGATTGCTAGCTCCCCTCAGGAACTGTTTCATCAAGGGGTGAGAAAAAATAGGTTGCTCAAAAGAACAATGAGCAGAAATTACTGAACCATGAATCTTAACTGAAGAAAAGGAAAGTCCGCCATTAAGCAAACCTGCTAAATAATCAAGAATGAGGGAAAGAGAAGGTTGGGAAAACTCTTCTCTTTTAGCCTGCATCCAAGAGCAAAAAGCTCTTCCATTTATCTGCATAGGAATTCCTGGTGCTAGGCCTCCTGGCCTCATAACGAACTTCAACCACCTGCTGGGAAAGATTTAAAGTATTAGCCAGGCAGTTAAATGCAGAGTTTGAAGATGAGGACGAAGAAACTTTCCCCCGTCCTGAACCAACTGATCTGGTACCAGGGGAAGATGCCAAGGCTGAGCTTGGGAAAGGCTGCGAAGAAGGGGATACTAATGCTGCCTGGGCCAATCTGGTGCTATCAGAATAGCCTTTGGTTTTTCGTCCCTTACCTTTAGCAGCACTCTGGGAAGAAGAGGCAGAGGGGGGAAGGCATAAATTGAGAGTTGTATCCAAGGGAAGGACAAAGCGTCCACTCTCCATGCTTTGTTGTGAAACTCCCTGGTGCAGAAGGCTGGAAGGAGATGATTGGTGTGAGAGGAGAAAAGATCCACCTGAGGAGTGCCCCAATGCTGAGTGATGTGATGGAAAATGATCTTGTTCAGCTGTCACTCGTGAGGATCCAGAACATCTGCTCAATTGATCCGCCAAGGAGTTTAGCCTCCCTGGAAGATACTGGGCTATGAGATGTATGCTCATGGAATCTGCTAAGGACCATAGTTTCATGCTGTGTCTGCACAAAGGGTAAGAGTGAGTCCCCTCCCCCCGCTTGTTAGTGTATCACATGACTGTGGTGTTGTCTATCCTGATCAGAAGAGTCTCAGGGTAGAGTAGGTCTTTGAAAGCCAGCAAGGCCTTCTGCACTGCCATCAATTCTTTTAAGTTTATGTGCAGATGAATCTGTTGGGTGCTCCAAGTCCCTTGTATGCCCCTGCCTTCCAGATGTGCCCTCCATGCATAATCTGAGGCGTTTGTGGAGAGAGTCCGGCTGGCAGGTGGTGGGCGGAAAGGCAGACCCTTGTTCTGAGAACAGGATGCTGCCCACCAGAGAAACTCCATTTATAGACAGGGAATGAGGGGAAGAATCAAGTCTAAGCCCTGTGTGTGTTGACACCAAAGGTTCTTGAGTCCGGTCTAAGCAGTTCCGGAGTGACATTTGGAAAATCACTCACAGGTTCACTGATACATTCAGACGCCATAACCAAAAAAGCAAAACAAACCGATAAAATACAAGGTGAACCTTAAGAGCGAACCAAACAAACTGAATATCAGTAAAACAGGAGGCAAACGAAAAGCGCTTAAAATAAATCTCTTAAATTAAAACATGAGCTATTCCGTTTTTGGCATTGACATCTACTACTGGCAGTGACTGTTTTACTGATATTCAGTTTGTTTGGTTCGCTCTTAAGGTTCACCTTTTATTTTATCGGTTTGTTTTGCTTTTTTGGTTATGGCGTCTGAATGTATCAGTGAACCTGTGAGTGATTTTCCAAATGTCACTCCGGAACTGCTTAGACCGGACTCACCAAGTGCCAACAATTCTTTTCATGCTCACGGTAAAACTCACAATATTAGCGACAAGTCGCTTGATCTTTTACTTTCTAAAATTGATGCAATGCTGTTAAGGATTGATGTCCTCGAGAAACAGCACGTTAACCACAGTGCTGGTAACTCTACACTGTCGGTAGGTTGCAATAATCCGTCAGTTAAAGGATTTCCACCGGTAGTGGAAGAAAATGCGGATACAATTACAACAAGTTCACCCGTTGTTTCGGGTAATATCACCAATGGAGCTTTTTGCAATTTACAGGCTGTGAATATGACAGCTTCTAACCAGTGTGCTTCTGACAACGGCGCTGTTTCAGTAGTGGGTCCACCAAATTCCATTATCGATGTGCAGAGGAGAATTCCGGCTACAGCATCGAGTACTGTGGTACAGCAGGCTCAAGGGGACCCTACGAATTCCAATTTCCACTCAAGGTTACCACAGCAAACAGGACAGCAACCACTACTTTTGGCGGATTCCAACGGAGATTTTGGGATAAACCATACCCGACGTGTTCAGAATGCTGGCGGCATTCACCAAACAGTGCCAGTTTTGGGGGCAACTAATGCACAACCTGTGGTGAGTAATAACATCCAGAATTTTCCAGATTTTACGGATTGGGTTTCTTTTAACCCTTCTTTCAGTGCTAACGTAGTTGGGGATATTTCTCAACAAAGAACTGGCGATCCAGATATTGTTCACAACTTAAAGCAGCCTGACACTATTTTAGTAAAGATTAAAAAACTCCAATTGGAAATAGCCTATTTTAAGGAATGTTTGTCACGTAGGATAGTGCCTAAAGGACTGAGACATTATCAGTTTCCAACTGGGTTGGTAATCAACTCTATTTTCCACCAAGAACTACTGACTTTATTTGACCAACATGGAGCTGACTTATTAAATTTAATGATTAAACATTATGCCTTACAAATTTGTGAATTAAATATAGAGGCAGGGGTTTTGGACAACGCTATTAAAACTGACCTGTTATCTGAGAGATATTCCTATGATTATGCTAGACTTTTTACTAGTACTGATGCTTATCTAATTAAGCTCAAAACAGTTAAGGTTAAAAAATTGGACAGGGACACTAAGGCTTATAGGGAAGGGGTGGCCTACCCTAGTCCCCCTGTGGGACAGGTATGGAAAGCAAGTTTGGGAGCTCGTTCAGCTAAGGTGAATACCACCTCCTACACACACAACCAGACGCAATATTTCATAACCTTGAACAAATTGAAGAGGAGGGGGGAATTGAAAGTGTTGAATTTCCACCTGTCGAACTACGTAGGAGTGAACGTTTATTAAATAGGAATAACGAGAATGGTAGATTCAATAGTGTTACGCAAGAAGACTCTAACAATAACAATAATTTTTTAGGGGCCAAACCCAAACAGAGGAACCAATGGATGAACCGTCCCAATCAAAGAAGAACCAACAGGTAATAGGGTGTGTTTCTCTAGATAAAGACTTTATGGAGAACACGCTGACGAGTCCAGTTACACCAGGATTTCCTGTTTTTGAGGTAACCAACCCTAACAGTAATGACACGTCAGAGTTAATCACAGGACCTGTAGTTAGTATGAACTCGTCAGGAGATTTTAAAGTATACAATTTTTCCCATATGCCGGTTTCTACTGAAATGGCAGACCTGTTGGCCAAAGGTCAAACATACGTTCCGAAACAACGTCTAGATATAGTAAAAGCTATAATTGACGTAAAAACATTCACTAGGAAGCTGAACTTCCAATTAATGATGGGGGGTAACGCTTATATTGGTGGAAATAAACAATTATACGTACCTAGTACATTTAATCCATCCCTCCACCCTTTATTGTCCACATTTGAGCATATATGCGAGGTGGACATCAGGAGTATTGGGAACACGTTTAGTGGAGGAATGGTAGCAAGTGGAGTTAGAGAGATGGATTGTTTATCCACCTTTCAATTACACAATGTACGTGTATGTAAACCAGATAAGGGAGGGGGTGTTGTAATATTCAACCAAGATGACTATTTTGAACGTATGACGTCTATGTTAAAACCACCAGCGTATATGTTAAGCTCTAGAAACAAAGTGAACCAATCATACAAAATCATCAAGGATAACATTGAAGAAATGTTCCTTGAGGGAAGGATTAACCAGGAGCTATATGATTATATGTTCACTTCGTTTCCAAGATTCCCTTACCTTTTTGGAATACCGAAATTGCACAAGGACTTGTTAGATCCACCAATGCGTCCCTTAGTAGACAGTCGAGGCTCACCTGCTTACGCCTGTGCCAAAGTAATTGACAGTATTTTGCAGAAATTTGTCAAACTAGAGACCCAAATCTGCAAAGATTCATGGTCATTCTTGGCAAAAATCAACAATATTGAATTTCAACATCACTACAATTTTTTAACTATTGACGTCAGAGACTTATATACGAGTATCCATCATGACATGGCAATAGAGTGGGTTAGTGCAAGAATGAGAGCCAGTGAAGTGAGTAGTTATGAAATTGCACTTGTAGATGAACTTCTTGATTTGGTTTTGTCTAATAACTTCTTCATGTTTGGGGAGAACTTTTACACGCAAAATATTGGCGTAACCATGGGGTCACCCTGTGGTGCGAGTGTGGCCAATTTGGTTATGGCCAATTGGGAACATCAATTTGTGCTTGAACATCAATCTTACATCGCACAAGTAGGATATTACACCCATTTTTTGGATGATATTTTCATCCTATTTAAGGGTGGGGAGACTGAAGCTGTTGAATATGTGGACTATTTGAATAATACTACTAACTTTTTGGAATTTACCTCATCTTTTAACACCATGAGGATTTCCTATCTAGACATCACGTTAGTTAAAGACTTGGAAGCAGCTTGTTTTTTCGCTCGTATTCACAGAAAACCTACTTACTCCAATACCTTCTTGCACTTCACTAGTTGTCATCCCTTTTCACAAAAACGAGCAGTTGTCAAGGGACAACTAGTGAGAGCTGCAAGAATGATTAGTAAAGAGGAAGACTTCCTTCAGGAATGTTCACTAATGAAAACTATGTTTTTGAGTCGTGCTTACCCACTTAAACTAATAGATTACCTTATTAGTGAGGTCACACATAAAAGGTCAGAGAAGTTTTATGAACCCCTTTTACCGTTCAAGACCTATACTATCCCTGCAACTACAGCCTTGCTTAACGTTGAGCAACATATTGACAACAATGCTGAACCCGAACTACCTGAACTACCTAGGTTTATTACTACCTTTTCAGTTGATAGTCCTAGGTTATGGCACATCATTAACAAAAACTGGCACTTATTTCGAGCTGACCCCTTAGTTTCTTTGAAGTTAGGGTCTGCCCCGAAAATTACATACAGGAAAGCTAAGAACCATAAATCATTTTTTGAACAAAAACCAGTATCAACAAGATCACCTGGCATGTTTAAATGCCAATCTTGCAATTATTGTAAGTTTGTACATTAATCTAACAGATTCTTTGTCCAGAACTATGAATTTCACTTAAAATATAGGTTAAATTGTAACTCTTCTATGTTAGTTTATTTGGCTCAGTGCCAAAACTGTTCAGGGTTTTACATAGGCAAGACTGAGCGCAGGCTTAGGGATCATATATACGAACATACGTATGCGATAAGGAAATGTAAAGAAACTAATGCGTTGGCCAAACACATTCAGGACCATCCTACCCACAGTTTTAAATTTATAGGTATTGAGCAGGTTATACAGGACAGTAGAGGTGGGACAACTCAGCTTAGATTGCTGGAAAGGGAACTGTATTGGCAAATTAGATTGGAAGCATATCACACCCCTGGGTTGAACGAAGCATGTTCCATTACTAGTGTCCTCCGTATGTTGAGTTTGAGGAGATAATTTAAATGCAAGTATTGTGATTTCTTCTAACAGGGTGGGGGGTTATTTTTACCCTTGACTGTAATATGTTGGTCATTTTTGCTAATTTACCAATAGGGTCCTGTGGCATTTATATTCACAAGTTTCTGTTTCCAGAAACTAGGCCAGTATGAACATTTGTTTTTATTAAGTGTACTTATTTAGTTTTTAAGAGATTAAGGTCCTACATGTATTTCTTTAGCATTTAGTGTAATGTACTGAGTTTTACACTGACATCCACTGTTGTTGTGAAAGTCATACTTAACATGTTTAATGTGTTACAAGTTTCAAAGACATTTTTGCTAGTCAGTTTTTATATGGGTATTCCATCATTGCTTAAGAGTGTTGGTTGACTTGTGATTGACAAGACATTGGACACTATTGATAGCGACTGAAGTGTTTTGTGTTTTTAACAGAATTTGCACTGCTCAAATGTTTTGAATCAGTGTGTTTTTAAAATTTCATTGTTAATTTAACTTGTTAATTGGTTTCAATCTAACTATGATGTCACACTATTTAATGTTGTCTAATTGTAGCAAAAATGGTTTCTGAAGAAGTTTGCCTAGGAGGCAAACGAAAAGCGCTTAAAATAAATCTCTTAAATTAAAACGTGAGCTATTCCGTTTTTGGCATTGACATCTACTACTGGCAGTGACTGTTTTACTGATATTCAGTTTGTTTGGTTCGCTCTTAAGGTTCACCTTTTATTTTAAGAATAGAGGTATAGCCGATAGAAGTCAGGGGGTTGGAGGGAGGGTAACTAGGACTGCAACAGTGAATACACTCAAAAATCTACATTTATGATAAGTGTACACAACTGTACTATGTTCTTCAGGTTTCACTGTTGCAGTCATCACATTTGGGTAGATTCCCAAAGCTAAGGATGGGAGGAGGAAATTAGACAGCATTAGGACCAGCTATAAGGCCCTCCAAGACTGCAGTGGCAAAGCCAGCTCTGGATTTAGTGAAAATTGGCAAATGGTAATGCTTGGTGAAGGTATGTACAGAACTCCAGGTAGCAGCTTCTAGGATGTCCCTGGTAGGGACACCTCTGAGAAAGGCTGTAGAGGTAGATGCAGCCCTGGCTGAATGTGGTCTAATCCCCTGTGGGGTAGGTTTTCCATGGTGCTTAGAGCAGAAAATGAATGCAATGGCCTATCCACTTAGAAATGGTTTGCTTTGAAATGGCCTTTCCCTCTGCCCCTGTAGCAAATGCAACCAGCAGTTGTTCAGATTTCCTGAGAGGTTTAGTCCTGTCCAAATAAAATCTAGGTTGTCTGTGCACATCTAAGGAGTGCATTATTCGCTCCCCTTTGTTCTGTGGATTAGAAAAGAAGGTTGGCAAATGAATGGACTGATTAAGGGCCACATTGGATACCACCTTGGGCATGAAGGAGGGATTGGTCCTGAGGGACACCCTGTCCGCAAGAAAGATGAAAGGCTCCACTGCCATAAGGGCCTGTAATTTAGACACAAAAGGAAGGCTGTTTTCCAAGAAAGGAATTTCAACTCTGCATTTGCAGCTGGCTGAAAGGGAGGTAGAGTGAGGTTTTCCAATACAAAGTTAAGGTCCCAGGCTGGATTACGGGCTCTCCTGGGTGGTCTTAAATTCTTGGCCCCTCTGAGGAACTGCTTCAGCAGTGGATGAGAGAAAAGGGGTGGTTCTGTGTTGTAATGAGCTGAAATGGCTGAGGCATGAATTTTGATGGAGGAAAAGGAAAGGCCCTTGTGAAGCATCGCAGTTAAGTACTGAAGAATCTGAGGTAAATTGGGTGTTGCTGTGCCCATCCCCTGAGCTTAATCCAGGAACAGAATCTTTTCCATTTTTCAGCATAAGATTTTCTAGTACTAGGCCTCCTTGCCTCTAGAATGACATCCAACACTTGCTTACTGAGAGATGGTAATGGAGAGATTAGGTAATTAGCCAGGCTGCCAGGTTCAGGGTTT
Organism: Protopterus annectens; assembly: GCF_019279795.1. NCBI lineage: Eukaryota > Metazoa > Chordata > Ceratodontiformes > Protopteridae > Protopterus > Protopterus annectens. Next base: position 688,472,000 of record NC_056734.1, on the reverse strand, counting down.
GAAGATGTGGGTGCAAAATCTGGCCCTCCTGCTGGGACAGCAGGACAGGGGTCTGAGGCAGGTGCCATGGTGCCAGCAGTGACACACTGCGCAAAAGGGGGTACCTGTGTTGGCGTGGCCAGTCTGGTGCAATCAATATCATCCTTGGTTTGTCCTGTTTGATCTTTAGTAGTACCTTGGAGAGGAGAGCCAGAGGGGGAAAGGCATAAACTGATAGCTTTTTCCAGGTGAAGGACAGGCATCCACTTTCCAAGCTTGTTTGTGGGGAGTCCTTGTGCAGAATTTTTCCAACTGGCAGTTCTGGGGGGAGGCAAACAGGTCTACATCTGGGCTCCCCCATTTGTTTCTCAACATGTTGAATATCTTTGGTTCCAGTTTCCACTCGTGTGGGTCCATGAGGTTTCTGCTTAGGTCATCTGCCAGTGTGTTTAGCTTTCCTGGCAGGAACTGCGCCTGTAGGTGCACCTGGTAGCTCAAGGCTATGTTCCACAGAGCCATGGCAAGTCTGCAGAGGGGGTATGAATGGGTTCCCCCCTGCTTGTTTATGTACCACATAACAGTGGTGTTGTCCGTCTTTACCATTAATTGCCCTGGAAGGATGTGGTCCTTGAAGGCTGTCAGAGCATTCTGTACAGCTAACATTTCTTTCTGATTGATGTGTTGACTTGGGTTCCATTTGCCCTGAATGCACTTCCCTGCCAAGTGAGCCCCCCATGCATAGTCTCATGCATCTGTTGTTAGGGTTTGGGCGGCGGGGGGGTAGAGTGAATGGCAGTCCCTTGTTTTGGTGATAGAGTTCCTTTGGTGGGCAGATGACTATCTGTAGGCAAGGAATGATAGCAATCATTGTTCTAGATCCTGAGAATGTTGACAACATAGGCTTTTTAGATACCACTGTAGTTTCCTCATATGCAGTCTTGCATATGGAATTAGTAGAATGCAGGAGGCCATGAACCCCTGGGCTTGCAGTATTTTCCTTGCAGATAGCTGGGTCTTTGTGGCCAGTAGTTTGAAGTAGGCTGTCAAATGAACTTGTTTTTCTGTCGTGAGAAAAGCCATCTGGGAAGCTGAGTTCAAGCTTGTTCCCAGGAATACAATTTGTTGGCAGGGTACAAGATGTGACTTCTTTTCGTTTATTGTGTACACCAGAGAAGTTAGCAATTTCTGTACAAACGCCAGATGATTCAATAGTATGTCCTGGTTTTCTGCCTGAAATAGACAATCGTCCAGGTATGGATATATTTGGATATTTCTTTGCCTGCAAAATGCAATGACTGGAGCTAGGCACTTTGTGAATACCCTGGGCGCAGTAGAGAAGCCAAAAGGCAGTGCAGAGAACTGATAGTGCATGTAGCCTGCTTTGAAGTGTAGGTATCTTCTGCAGGATTCCCTTATTGGGATGTGCAGGTAAGCTTCCTTTAAATCCAGTGTTGCCAACCATGCATCTTTGCCTAGCATAGGAAGCAGGTGGTGAAGATTTAGCATGTTGAATTTTGGAATCACCAAAAATGTGTTTAGGATAGAGAGGTCCAGTATAGGACGCCAGGAGTTGTCTTTTCTGGGCACCAGGAAAAGTCTTGAGTAGAAACCTTGTCCCCATTCCTCTTCTGGAACAGGTTGAACAGCCCTGATGCTTAAGAGACCGAGAATTTGCTTTTGAGCCTCTGCCCACTGATTTTGGGGAAGGTCTGGCCAACCATTTGGGGTTGGTAAGGAGTGAAAGTGGAATCTGTATCCTTGAGAAACTATATTTAAAACCCATTTGTCATGGGTAATGAGTTCCCAGTTTTTTGCCTGCCGGGCAATCTTTCCCCCTAAGGGAACAGTCAGTTGTGCAGGGCTTGGAAGATTTAAAGTTAAGTCACTGAGACAGTTTACGTTAGGGGGAGTCTTACCACTCCCTACTTTGGAAGTGGGAGCCCTCCATTGCTTACCCTTGTGAGTACCTTGGGACTGAAGCCTGGGTGTTCTGCTGGTTCCGGGTTTGGACTGAGAAGGCCTGGAAGAGGCAGGAAAGGACCAATTTTTAGAGGGCCAATGCCTACTAAATCTGAGAGGCTGTACTTGCAGGAAATCTTTAACAGTTTGCATAGACGTAGCTTTTTCCTCCATCTTTTTAAGTACTTCTTCTGCTTTGTTGCCAAATAGGCGGTCCTGGTTTAAGGGAGCATCCAACAATTTATCTTTAACATGATCTGGCAAAGATTGCTCCTTAAGCCAAGCATGCCTTCTAAGCACAGACTCAGTGGCAGCAGCAATGCAAGATGCCTCTAGTGAATCAAAAAGTACAGTTGTGTACCTACCATAAATGTAGATGTTCGAGTGTATTCACTGTTGCAGTCATTACACTTGGGTTATCCTGCTGGCAGGCTACCCGCAGTCGGCCTGAATTCCAAAGTCCTGGTCCGGCATTGGTTGCTGTCACCTCTTCCCTGAAGTCAGTACGCCAGGGGTATAAAAAATGCAGCTGACGCCATTTTCTTCAGTTTTTCTTGCCCCAGGTGTCAGGTGCCCCCAAAAGGGTAGGCTGTAAAAATTATGATCATAAAAAAGCATGCACATAACCTTCATCTACAAGCAAATACACCACATAGGTTGTACAGAATAGATAGGTATAGATAAGTCCCAGCAAAGGAAAAAGGGGGATGGTGGGAGGGTAACCTGGACTGCAACAGTAAATACCCTCGAACATCTACATTTATGGTAGGTACACAACTGTACTGTGTTCATTGTGTTTCACTGTTGCAGTCACTAAACTTGGTTGAATCCCAAAGCTGAGGTTGGGCGGCTGGGCCTAAATAGAGTTTGGAGTGGCTATGAGGCCCTGCAGAACTGCAGTGGCAAAGCCTGCTCCGGATTTAGAACAGAGAGGTAAATGGTAGTGCTTTGTAAAAGTGTGCACTGAAGTCCATGTTGCAGCCTCCAAAATATCCTTGGTTGGTACTCCTCTGAGGAAGGCTGCTGAAGTGGCTGCTGCTCTGGTAGAATGTGGCCTAATGCCCTTGGGCACTGATTTGCCATGTTGTGAATAGCAGAAACGAATGCAGTGGCCTATCCATTTTGACATAGTCTGCTTTGAAATGGCTTTACCTTGGGAACCTGCAGCATATGCCACTAAGAGTTGCTCAGTCTTTCTGAAGGCTTTAGTCTTGTCCAAGTAAAAGCGTAGCTGTCTGTGCATGTCCAAAGTATGCAGAAGTCTTTCCCCCTTATTCTGTGGGTTTGGATAAAAGGTAGGCAAATGTATAGCTTGGTTAAGAGCCACGCTGGACACTACCTTAGGCATACATGTCGGGTTTGTCCTTACAGAAACCCTGTCCTGATGGAAAATAATAAAAGGTTCCACAGCCATTAGTGCCTGTAACTCTGAGACTCTTCTTGCTGAAGTTATTGCTAGGAGAAGAGCGGTTTTCCATGACAAATATGTAATCTCTGCTGTATTGGCAGGCTCAAAAGGAGGCAGTGTAAGCTTTTCCAAGACAAAATTCATGTCCCATGTAGGTATTGGAGCTCTCCTTGGAGGTCTTATGTTTTTAGCCCCTCTGAGAAACTGTCTTAGCAGTGGATGAGAAAAAATAGGTGGTTCCGTATTGTAGTGAGCTGAAATGGCAGAGGCATGGATCTTAATTGATGAGCAGGATAGGTCTTTGTCCAGCATCTCAGTTAGGTATTGCAAAATATGAGGTATGTTTGGTTCAAGCGAGTCAATTCCCTGTGCTTGGTTCCAAGCACAGAATCTCTTCCATTTGTCTGCATAAGATATTCTGGCGCTGGGCCTCCTGGCCTCCAAAATAACATCCATAATTGCTTTAGAGAGAGATGTGTTCTGAATGATTACATTATCCGCCATGCAGCCAGATTTAGGGTTCTGAGTTGGATGAGCAGGATCTGATTATTCTGTTGGGTCAGCAAATGAGGTATTAGAGGCAATGTCCAGGCTGAGCCTTGAGACAAGCTCTTTAGGATTGGGTACCAGTCTGGGGCAATCAGTATCATTTTTGGCTTTTCTTGTCTGACCTTTAGGAGTACCTTGGAGAGGAGAGGCAGAGGAGGGAAGGCATATACTTGAAGGGCTTTCCAGCTGAATGAAAGGGCATCCACTTTCCATGCTTGCTTGTGATAAGTCCAAGTGCAGAATATCTGTAGCTGGCAGTTGTGAGGGGAAGTGAATAGATCTATGTCTGGGCATCCCCATTTTCCTGTTATGTTGAATATTTGTGGATCCAGTTTTCACTCGTGAGGATCCATGAGGTTTCTGCTTAGTTCGTCTGCCAAAGTATTTGTCTTTCCTGGCAAGAATTGTGCTTGCAGCTGTACTTGATAAGTCAATGCTGTGTTCCACAAAGTCATGGCTTGCCTGCAGAGGGGGTAGGAATGCGTGCCCCCTTGCTTGTTTATGTACCACATGACTGTAGTATTGTACGTCTTTATTAGTAGTTGTCCTGGATGAAGTAGGTCCTTGAAGGCTGTCAGGGCATTTTGTACGGCTAGCATCTCTTTTTGATTGATATGAAGATGCATTTGGTTTGTTGGCCATGTGCCCTGAATATATTTTCCTGCCATGTGCGCCCCCCCAGGCATAATCTGATATATCTGTTGTTAGTGTTTGCCTGGCAGTGGGTAAGGTGAATGGCTGTCCCTTGTTGTGGTGACAGGCCTGTGCCCACCATTGAAATTCCTGTTGCAGGCAGGGGATGAGAGTAATTACTGTTTCCAGGCTGTGACAATGTTGAGTCCAAACACTTTTTAGATACCATTGTAGTTTCCTCATATGCAGTCTTGCATATGGAATTAGTAGAATGCAGGATGCCATGTAGCTCAGAGCCTGCAGAATTTTTCTTGCAGATAACTGGGTCTTTATTGCCATGTCTTTGAAATAAGAAGTCAGATGCCTTTGTTTGCCTGGCGTAAGATAAGCCATCTGGGCAGTTGTATTTAAGCTTGCACCCAGGAATATTATCTGTTGAGAGGGCACTAGTTTTGATTTATTTTCTTTTACTGTGTACCCTAGGTAAATTAGTAATCTTTTTACAAACGCCAGATGCTGTAGTGGAATATCTTTGTCCTTTGCTTGAATAAGGCAGTCGTCTAAGTAGGGATATATTTGAATTCCTCTTTGTCTGCAAAATGCAATTACTGGTGCCAGGCATTTTGTGAAGATCCTGGGCGCAGTAGATAAGCCAAAGGGCAGTGCAGAGAATTGGTAGTGCAGTGAGCCAGCTATGAATTTGAGGTATCTTCTGCAAGATTGACTGGGACATGCAGGTATGCCTCTTTCAGGTCCAAAGTTACAAGCCATGCCTTCTTGTCCAGCATGGGCAGAAGCTGCTGTAGAGTCAACATTTTGAATTTTGGGACGTCCAGAAAAGTATTTAGAATAGACAGGTCCAGAACTGGTCTCCAGGCTTTGTCCTTTCTTGGTACTAAGAAATGTCTTGAGTAAAATCCTTGTCCCTGCTCTTGGTGTGGCACTGGCTGAATAGCCCCCATGTCCATGAGAGATGAAACTTGTTTTTGTGCCTCTTGCCATTGATTGCGTGGCAGGTCTGGCATGCCTTTTGCCTTTGGAAGGGTATGCAAGTGGAACCTGTAGCCCAGAGAGACTATATTTAAGACCCATCTGTCCTGGGTGATCTTGTGTCAGTTTTGTGAAAAAAGCGCTAGCTTTCCCCCTAAGGGTGCTGCCAAAAAATAAGTGCTTGGCATTGGCAGAGGGAAGTCATTGGGACTGTTTTCTATAAGGCTGTGATTTGTCTTCTCCGCTTTTGGAGGTAGAACCACCCCATTGTTTGGGCGTGTATGAGTCCTGGGGCTGTTGCCTGCCTCTAGGGCGTCTGAATATGCCTCTTTGTGGTCTGTCTGACACTGGAAAGGACCAATTCTTAGAGGGCCAGTTCCTGCTAAATCTGGGTGGCTGTACCTGTAAGAAATCCTTTACTGTCTGCATAGATTTTGCCTTATCCTCCATTTTCTTTAACACCTCCTCTGCCTTAACACCAAACAAAGTATCATGCTGTAATGGAGCATCCAATAATTTTGCTTTAACATGATCAGGCAGATTCTGTTCCTTTAATCAAGCATGCCTTCTAATAACAGAACCTGTAACTGCGGCCCTGCACGAGGCCTCCAGTGAATCATAGCCACACTGCAAAGTATGTTTTCCCACTTGTTCAGCTGCATGCAATAAATCCTGCAAATCTTTGTTCTCAGAACATTCAGAATTTGTCAACATTTTTTGTTTTAACAAAGACATTAAGTATTGCTGATATTTGAGCATATGAAACTGACAATTTAAAGCCCTTACAGCCAAGGTAGCAAAAGTGTAAACTTTTTTCCCCCATCTGTCCAAAGCCCTAGAATCTCTGTCTGAGGGGACAGGGTTTATGGCAGAAGCAGCCTTGACCCCTTTGGGACCCTGTGAGATAGTTTCTGGGTCAGCAGCAGGGTTTTTGTAAAGAAATTTATGGGAGTCTGGGACCCTGTAGTATCTGTCCGGCTTAACAGGGGCAGGAGGTAAGTGTGGAGACAGGCCGGACTCTGAAAAGATATCATCCACTATGTCTAGAACAAGGGGAATTGCAAGAGGTCTGTGCTGAGGAAGTAAAAGAAAGTCTCTAAGTCTTTTCTTAGAATCGGAGTAATCCTGGCTCCCCCAATGGAAATGCTCCCTCATGGTATGCAGGGTTTCCCCAAATGAATAGTCCTCAGGAGGAGAAGCTGAAGGAATAGAATCTTCAGCATCAGAATCCTCATAGGGAGGAACAGAATAGCCCTGATCATAAGAGGAATCAGAGGAAATGAAAACCTGATCAGAGGAATCATATTCATTGTCTTGCCTAGGCCTCTTATCAGGAGGGGGATGGGAACCCCTGATCAAAGTAATTAGGTCTTCGGCCATTTTGAGCATCTGTTTCTTAGGCATAGAAGCCTGTCCTGGAGAATGCTGTACTGGTTTCCTTGTCTTTAAAACTGTTTTAGACTTTGTCTTGGATGCTGAAGTAGGCTTTATATAAAGTTGTGTAGGTCTGAAGACACCCTCAGAAGCCGATGCCTGCTCAGCGGTTCCGGACCCATCTGAGGAATTAATTTCCGAAGGGCCAATACCTTGAGTATCCAGAGGCCTAGCTGTCTCCACGTGGGAAAAAACATACCAAAAGGTTCCGAACCAGCAGGTGTAAAACTCCAAAGGTTTATTAGAAAATGTAAAAGTAAAGCGCTTTTCGTCTCCCTTAGTTGGAAGACTTCTTCAAACAAAGGAAAAAAATCATCAAACACAATTTAAAACCCAAAAAAAGGGGTGTGTGTTACAAAATTACAAACAGCTGCCTTAATTGAACCCACTGACATACCTTCACATTTAAAGTTGTATTACATTAAAAGCATAAATAAATGTCCACTTAGTGTAGACAGGGTGTCAAACATAAAAACGTTTTCAAAAAAGAAACATGAACTTGATAAAAGTAACCAAGAATGTCTTAGTGAAGATTCATGAACCTAATCAAGTGTATATATTGTTTGTTTCCCTTAAAATACATTTTAGCAAACAACTTTTCATAGGATAAAACAAAACTCATACAGAATCTTGTGATTAGAAAGAAAATAAAATGAAGTAATGCTTGCAACCAAATATAATATCCATTCCTTAACAGAAAAGGTAGTAAGGAGTACACATCTCTAATGCATAATGAAGAATCAATAATAAATGAATAAATAAACAGTGAAACTCAACTAGGAGTCTGCAATAAGCAGAATTTTAAAGGCGTTTCTAATAAAATAAATGTTATTTCTAATATTAAATAACCGAATATGTTTATTTCTGTGTTAAAAATCTAACACAGAAATTGCTTGTCATTTCAACGCCAACAGAATGCAACAACAGTATATGAAAAAGAAATTTTTTTTTTTGTTTTTGTTTTTTTTTGTTTTTGTTTTTTTTTTAAAAATGTTCCTTGAGCAATGGGTAAAGCACCAAGCTGCGATGAGAACACTTTCTAAGTTTTAGTATGCACAGTTGCAGCAGCCAAAGCAAGTCAAAATGCAGCTGTTTCAGAAAAAATATGGCAAGGCATTGCGTGAAAGACACGTCTAAATCAAAACAAACAAACCGCCAGATTCACAAGACGGTACTTCATTCAAGAACCGTGCAGGTACTGAACATGCAAAAAAGGAGGCTATCCAAACAAATGAAAAATCAGTTCACAATCGTGCCCATGAATACGGCACATTGTTCTGCAAATGAGTTTGTACTGTGTGTGAAAAAGGTAATAAATAAAGTAGTAGAAGACAAAAAAAAGAAAGAAACGCAACACCTAAGTAAATCCACAGCTGTTGGTGTTCAATGACATTGACAATAACATTGACAATAAGTAAACATAGCACTTCAAAATACCATGGGTCCAAACATTAAGGTCTCATTGTTGCTTACGCAAAAAGGTGTATGTGTCTAGAAGTAAGCAAAAATCAAGTCAGACCACAATGCAGAACCTGACAAAAATAAAACATACAAATCCTGAACGAAACTATGCAAAATAAAAATAAAAATAAAATAAGGTAAGGTAAGGTATGGGTCAAAGTACAGCGAAGCGCTGCAGAGGTCAGAAAACCAATGTTTACTTATTTGTTTCTTGGTGAAGCCAAAAATGGCGACTCTTTCCTGGGGAAAACGAACAGCAAACCCTGGTAAAATGTAATCTTTCAAAGTCACTTTTTTCACACAAAAACACAGTAAAATTTACTTTAAGACACCTAAAAAGTAAAATAAACAGTTTTTCCACAGCAAAAAAATGTTTTTCAATTACTTTAAATAACTTTTAAACTGACAGGAAAAAAGAACATTCCCATTTAAAAGTACAGTTAAGTCTCTTGACAATCTGTTGAAACAATATTCTCCTAGCTTAAAATAACCTTCCTAAACAGGAAAGTACAATAAAACACTTTTTTTTTTAAATAATGTGAAAGGTTTTCGTTTTTCCCCAAAGAGAACTCATCTGTCCAGCAAAGGAACAGCAAAAGCTGACCATTGATCCTCAAAAGCCCACAGAGGAGAGTATTGTTCAATGGCAGGAAAGCTCTGAAGGACTCGGAGTGCAAACCTATCTTTTTAGTCAGTTCGAGCTAATGGTTTGGGCACATGGAAGGTGCCCTGACGCTTTGGAAGCTGGCTGGTTGTTATATCCTTGGCAGGATATAACCTATACAGCTAAAGCTACTACAGCAGTGATCAATATGATGAACATCATCAGCTTCAACAACTGATGCAAACTCTTAAAGGCAGTCCTATTAAACATATATTACTAACTGGCAAAATTTTAATCATCCTTGTTTCTCTTCAGAAGACCAAAAAGAAAAAGCGACTTGAAGTGACAGATGTCATTAAATTAAAGCTGCACAACATACATTGATATGCAGCTTAATAATATAACATAAACAGTAATGAAATTACATCAATTGTACATAATCACTGCATCAGGAAACTGATATCACAAAAGCAAACGTCAGACAAAACATAGAGTCAAACTGATGGTTGATGTCTTTCAATCTAAATGCCCACCTTAAAAGTGTACCTTTAGATCATGCTGCCTGATATTACACTCCTGTGACTGCTATCTTCAAGTGTTTCAAAAGAATAAAGGCACTCTTATAGCATACAGTCACTGCTACAGAAGTCTGACCCAAAAGCAGATGTATTTTGTAAAGCTGAACCCATAATGCAATGATTATGAAAAAGACAAAAAGGAAAGCAATACCGTCTATGTGACCAGTAAACAATGTTCTGAAACAATACATAAACGTGTGGTGCAGTGAATGAATGAATAACATACCTCTCAACTGTACCGAATTTCTCGTTTTTTACCGGTTTTGAGGTCCAAATTAATGGGGTGCCACGATTCCCAAGTGGCACCCCTTTCGTTCCGATTTTCCTGGCCCCCCGTCTTTTGTAGACTGACGTCATCGTGTGGAGGCATGCACGATGATGTCACGATGTCAGCTATACGAGCAGCCAGTCAGCCTGTCAGATTTCAGCTGAGAACTGAGCAGGCAAGCCAGCCGCTAGTGTCGAAGTCACAATAATCACTTCGCAAGCAAGACAAATACATTAACATACACACCCCTGCAGACCACGTAAATCAAAAGAAAATGCATTTGCAATTTTGCATTGCATATATTACAGTTACATCTCATCACACACACACTCACACACAGTAAGAAGTTAAACTTAACTCGTCTCCCAACTCTCCCATGAGTCCGTGACCCTCCCGTCCTGTCCCTTTCCAGTGCCAAAATAAATAATTAATATGCAGTCAGTCAGAAAGAATAAAGAAGTTATGTACTCACCATAACGTTCCATGTATGTAGTCCATCTCGACGAACATTATTACGTGTGGGTTTGGAGCTGATCCTCGGCTCCGACTCGGCCGCTTAGAAAGCCTGAAAATGTCTGATTGGCTCGTGACTAATAGGTATCCCATGGTGCATGCGCACATTTCCCAGATCTTGTTTGCTACTAGTCTATCAGGAAAAGACAGGAAAAAGGACAACGGTCCAGAAGAATAAACTGTAATAAAAAGCGCCCTTGTGGTATAAACTACTGTAGAAAAGGAAAAACTGTATCCAGATCCTCCAGGAAGGGGGCTGGTGGGTGGGTTCATAATAATGTTCAGTGAGATGGACTATATACATGGAACGTTATGGTGAGTACATAACTTCTTTATGTTATGTAATCTCGCCTCCATTATTACATGTGGGACAGCGTCCCTAACATATTGAATGGGTAGCTCACTGGAAAATACTCCTGAGTACTGTGGAACCAAACAATAGGTGTCCTGGCTTGGAAAGCAGCAGAAGTAGGAAAAGGACCTGGTGGAATGTGCTTTAACTTTAAAGGGTAACTCCTTTCCCTGGGAACTGTAAATAAAGGAAATACAACTAAAGATCCAGTTCGATAGTGTAACCTTGTAAACTGGCAAGCCCATTCTCGCCTCAGCAAAAGAAACAAACAGCTGTTCTGATTTTCTAAATCCGTTGGTCCTGTGGATATAGAAACGCAGTTGTCTATGCACATCCAATTGGTGGAATGTATACTCTGCTTTACTGGAGTGATTAGGGAAGAACACTGGCAATTAAATTGTTTGGTTTAAGTGAAATTGAGAACAGACTTTACGAATAAAAGAAGGGTTAGTCCGGAGAGAGACCCTGTCTTTGTGAAAAATTAAATATGGAGGTTTAACAGACAGGGCCTGTAATTCAGAAACTCATCTGGCTGAGGTTATTGCTACCAGAAAAAGAGTCTTCCAAGACAGGAATTTCAACTGACAACTATGAGCTGGTTCAAAAGGTGGCAGAGTAAGTCTAGACAAGACTAGATTCAGGTCCCAAGGAGGAATGGGGTTTTGCACAGGAGGTCTTAACATCATGGAACTCCTAAGAAAAGATTTGCAGTTTGTGAGACATAAAACTGGAATCATTAATCCCCACATGAAAATTAGATATTGCTGCTAGCTGAACTCGGAGTGTAGCAGCCGCTGAACCCTGGTGAAAGAGTTCTGAAAGAAACTCTAGAACAATAGTAATGGGAGCTGTAAATGGATCAACTTCTCTGTTGTGTGCCCATATAGAAAATGTCTTCCATCTACTGTGATACAATTTTCTAGTCGAAGGCTTGTGAGAAGAGGTAATAATATGAGTTACAGCTGGAGACAGATCATGAAGCCTGACTAGTGATGGAACTGGAGCCATGCTGTCAGTTTGAGAATGTGGAGACTGAGGTGAAGAGAATCTGACATGTGTGTCAAGAGGTCTGGCACTGGGTCCAGAGTCCATGGGTAGTCTAACAGGTGAGGCCCAAGAAAAGGGAACCAAATCTGACGAGGCCAGTAAGGAGTGATGAGGATCATCTTGCTTCCCAACAACATTGCTTTCTGTATGACCTTGAGGATGAGTGGAAAATGAGGAAAAGCATAAAGGAGTCCCGGGGGCCAATCGTGGACTAGTGCATCTCTTGGAGACTCTCCCTGAGGGGGGGATGAGAGAGAAAAAGGTGCTGCATTTGGTGTTGATGGGGCTGGCAAAGAGGTCGCAGCAGGGTTGTCCCCACTTGTGGAAGATCATACTGGCTATTTTCTGGTTCAAGGACCATTCGTGAGGTAACAAGACAGCCCTGCTTAGCTTGTCCGCTATCATGATGGAAGTCCCTGGGATATGCATTGCAATGAGAAAGCATTGGGAAGAAATCGCCCAATTCCAAACTTGTAGGACCTCTCGACATAAGGGGTATGATCTGGTACCCCCTTGTTTGTTTTGATACCAGACCACCGACATGTTGTCAGTCTGGACAGCTATCGGCCCTAGAGGGAGAAAGTGGTTAAGTGCTTGCAACCGCTCTCATCTCTAGGACATTGATATGCAGATGGGCCTCCTGCTCTTGCCATGTGCCTTGGACAGTCCTGCCAAGATAATGACTCCCCCATCCTATCTGAGAGGCATCCGTGGTCACAGTGGCAACGGGTTGGTGCGGTACAAAGTGAGTCCCTGTGGTAAGATGACCTAGTTGAATCCACCAGCGTAGGCCCTTTTTGCAAGAATCTGTAATCAGAATCTGATGATGTAGAGGCAACTGCTGAAATGACCACTGGGATGACAGGAGCCATTAGAGTATTCTCATATGTAGTCTTGCTAAAGATACCAGGGTTATGGTCAACGCCATAGTTCAGAGAAGCTGCAACACCACCTTCGCTTTGACTCTTCAAAGGGGAAGTATCCTGTAAATTTGTTGCACAAGATTCTGTATTCTGCCTGTAGGTAGTCTGGCTGTCATATTGACCGTGTCTATGTTTGCTCCTATAAAAGTTATAGACTGAGTGGGCAAAGTAGAGGATTTTTCCCAGTTTATCGAGATTCCCAACTGGGAACAGAGCTTGATTGTGGAATCTCTCGACTGAACTAGGTGATGCCTGGTGGTGGCGGTCAGGAGCCAATCATCCAGGTATGGAAAGACTTGGATTCCCTGATGCCTCATATGAGCTGTCACTACTGCCATGCACTTGGTGAACACCCGGGGGGGCTGTGGTGAGACCAAAGGACAGCGCCCGAAACTGGCAATGATTGGCTTCCAGCCGGAAGAGTAGGTAGCTCCTTGATGCTTTGTCCATCATTATGTGGTAGTAGGCATCCTGGAGATCTATTGAGCACATCCAGCTGTCTCTCCCTAACAGAGGGAGTATGGATTGTAGAGTGACCATTCGGAACTTGGACTTCTTTACATACTCGTTTAACCTGCTGAGGTCTAGGATGGGTCTCCGGTCCCCTGTTCTTTTTGGAACTAAAAAGAACCTGGAGTATGTTCTGTATCCTGTCTGGTCTGTTGGGACCTTTTGGATGACTCTTTTTAATAGCAGCTTTTCTATCTCTATAGCCGCATGATCCTTGTGATTGGGTGGTACATCTGGGATCCTTTTGGGAGGGCGTGGTGGAAGGGAAAAGGGTATAGAGTAACCTCTGTTGATAATGTCTTGTACCCACTTGTCTCGAGTAAGATTTAGCCAGGCTTCTGGGTACAAGGACAGGCGACCCCCGACCGGCTCCAGAGACGCACAGTCGGGTTCCACATCAGGAACGCTGATAGGGACGGTCACGAAAGGAATTGCAACCTCTCTGATTTTGTGGGCCTCCCCTGCCTCTAGGGCGACGTCTACCATTATGTCCTCTTCCTCTACATCTATAGGAGGAATTACCCTGTGTGTCCTGGAAAGGTCTCTGTGATTTCTTGAACCACATTTGGAATGTACCTCACAAGACATCTGCAACAGCTGGAAAAGCCACAGAAGTACCTCACAAAGAGGATTACTGGACTCAAACAAATACCCTACACTGATCGTCTCAAAAAACTCCAGCTTTACTCCGTAGCATATCGCCTACTCCGAGGTGATCTCTGCCCAACATATAAAGCTGTGTCAAACCCAGAGCTGTCGGACATGCTACACCTAAAGAAATACCAATCCCTCCGAGCTACACGCTCTAGGGACCTAAACCTTGTCACCACAATAAACAGGACATGCTGGAGGGATAGATTCTTATCCCAGAGACTTCCCAAACTTTGGAACAGGCTACCCATCTATGTCAAGCAAAGTTCTTCATTAGCACTCTTCATGAAAAATCTTGATGAGTGGATGGGAAATAGGAAATACACCCCGGGGATCACTTCTGTGTCTCTGCTCAACAGTGACACAGGAAAATAACTTTCTTGGGTGGCATAAGCCAGGGAACCTTGTTGGCTAGGCTTACGTAGGCCCGTGGGCCGATAGCCTAGTACCTACCTATGAATCTATGAACCTATGAACATTTTGCCACTCTTCTGACCTTTAACGTAAGGTCTAGAAGGAACGGTAAAATGGACTCCCACGGCAGAGAGAGTCTTTCCTTCCAGCTCACACCTGGTGAGGGTATCTTTCACCTTGGGTCCAAAAAGAGAGGATCCATCCATGGGAGCATTGGTGAATGTAGACTTGAAAGGCTCAGCAAAGTTGCACAGATGCATCCAGGAATGTCTCCTTAAGGAGACTCCTGAACCCGTCGCCCTACTTGCACCATCAGCTGCGTATGAGATCAGCCGTATGGAGGAGTTAACAATAGATGTGAGAGTAGCCAACTGAGCCAACACTGTAGATGGGACTGCTTCAGTAGAGGTACCCTGAAGAGTATCTCCTAACTCCTTTAGGAGATCTCTCTGAAGTATTGTAAAATGTGATAGATAGTTCAGCGATCGGAGTGTAAAAGCCGCTGAAGAAAAGATATGCTTCCTGTTCCTATCCATCGTTCGGGATTCCTTATTAGGTGGATGGATAGAAGAAGAAGTCTCTGCTAGCTCCTTCTTAGTGTCCGCTGCCACCACCATGGCATCAATACTCCTGGATAAAAACTCTTTGTCTTTAGCGGCAGAAAGAAATTTATTCGGTCTCCTGGGGACCGGTTCCACGGCATCAGGAGTCTGCCATGCTTTCTGACTCACAAGATCCAGTAATTCGTCAAATGGAGGAGACACCCATGAAGCTGAGGGTTGAGACCCAAAAGCCTTCAGGTACACTGACTCCTCATCGAACGGGGTTAACAGTGGGCCAGCCGCCTCTCTGCCTGAGGATCTCCAAAATGTCTGCAAAGGAGACATCTTCAGAGGACGACTTAGGGGACCCCTCTGACTCATCGAGGTCAGTGTCAGATGTGACAGACTCATCAGGGAAGTCTACATGCTTCCTCTTACATGATCTCTTCCGAGGGGGCTCCTCAGCGGGGTCTTCTGGGGAGGTCTCGGAAGATTGGGGATCATGAGGCTGTGAGTTTCTACCATCCCAGGGGAGAGAGGATGCTGAGACCGTAGTCGGCGCTTGAGGGAGTATAGCATTGGTACTCCTACGTGGTACGGATGAACTATCCAACATGCTCCTCATCCTCACGAAGACCGATTCCTCCGGCTCCGAAGGGAGCGTAGGTGCTGATGGCTCCAAAGGAATCGGCTCTGAGAACGATGTAGGGTCCGAGCTCACTCTGGCTGACGCACCAAGAGGAAGACTCGGCACTGAAGAGGTTCGGTTCCAAGTGTCTCCCTCGGGCCTGACCGAAGAGCTTTGGACCCTAGACACTTCGGACGGCGCCGATAGTGTCGGAGCGGAGCTCGGCTCCGAGACAACCACACGGGGTGCTGGAGCTGAGGACACCACTATAGTCGGTAATGACAGCATCAGCTCCAAAGACCCAATCTGAGTTGGAGGAGGAAAAAGAGCAGGATAGGTAGCAGGAATCGGCTCCAAGACAGAAATGGTCAAAGCCAATAAAAATTTTGGCAAGGCCGACAACTTAAGGAGTCTGAGCACCACTCTCTCTATGTCTTCTTCAGATAAGCTCCTGGAGGATCTGGAGGACAGTGTTGGAGACCTCGCTCTCTGCAATATAAGTGATTTTAGAGTAGGGGAGACCAGTGGAATGTCTGTAGACCGGCTCCGAAGAGGACTGCTAGTGATCGGCACTGAAGCACTTGGTGCCGATACTGCAAGGTCCGTGTCCAGAATCTCAATCGGCTCTGAAGACAGTGGAGCTGAAGAGACAGAGGCCAGCTCCGATTTTGGTAACTTCTGTGGAGGTTCAGAGACAGAAGTTGAGGCTGGAGAAGGCCTTTTTGATGTCTTGCCCTTATCTTTTCTAGAAGACTGCGACCTAGCAGAGGAGGAGGAAGAACTGGTCTTCCTTGAAAGAAGGGTTTAACATACCTTTTAGGATCAGCTTATTCTTCCGTTCCTGGAGCACTCTAGGGCTAAAGGAATGACAAAAGAGACAAGTTTCTTGAAGATGTATGGCCCCTAAACAGTACACACAGATGCTATGTCCATCAGTGATAGACATTTTTTGTGAGCATTTAGTACACTTTTTAAATCCTGACTGTTTATGCTCTTTATGTTCTTTGGACATAATGGCAGTAAAGAAAAAAACAACACACTCACACAACAAGAGAGGAACTAGATCCTCTAACTTAAACAGATCCAGCCCTAACACTCACACAAAAAATAAAAAGTGGTTTTACTAGGTTCTCTAACTTAAACAAACCTAGTGCAAAGGAAAAAGGGAAACAAACTAGCACCTCTAAGTTAAACGGTCTAGTCTGAAAGCACACACTCATGGGAACCACACACAAAAGGCCAACAGGCCCCAAAATTTTATAAGCAGTAATAAGTCAAATCCGGTTAATAGACACCATAATAAAGCTATCAGCAATCAGTATAACACTTCACACGAAGCCAAAAACTCCTGAAAAGTAGTAATAATAAAGAACTATATCATTTAGCCATAGCCAACCAAAAGAAGCTTCCGACTAAAGAAGCGGCAAACGAGATCTGGGGAATGTGCGCATGCACCATGGGATACCTATTAGCCACGAGCCAATCAGAAGTTTTCAGGCTTTCTAAGCAGCCGGATCGGAGTCGAGGATCGGCTCCGAACCCACACGTAATAATGGAGGCGAGATAGGACTACATAACATCATAATTTTAGAAATAAAATCCTTTTCAGGGAAAGGGTTCAATTCACATCTTCTCACCCCAGGGTCCAGGCAGCTGAGCAGCTCATGAGTCATCACTCATCATGTCATGTTAGTAATGTTACAAGATTCAGCATGTTTACACATTCTCTCTCTCATGATCACACACACACACACACACACACACACACACACACACACACACACACACACACACACACACACACACACACACACACACACACACACACACACACACACACACACACACACACACACACACACACAATGTCAGTATAAGAACTCCCATGACCATGTCTGTGACTCCCCGTGAGTGACCCCTCTAGTCTCTTTCCAATTACAAAAGAAATAATTAATATGCAGATAATTTCAGTTTTCAGCCCTTCATTCACCCCGTCCCCAAGCAGCTGAGCAGCTCATGCTAGAAAACAGATCAGCAGCAGCAGAATAAGCATTAAGACTCGTCATCACTCAAGTCGACTCGACTCTTTAAAAGGCAGCTGAGCTAGTGAGCTTAGCTATACAATTACAATGCTGTACACGCTCGCTAGATCAGAAATTCAGAATAAGAATTTCAGAAATAAAAATCCTTTTTGACTTCACCCCCACACAGCACAGCAGTAGGTAGGGACAAGGTCGAGACTAGAGAGAGATAGATAAATATTTTAGTACGTAAGTAAGCATTATTAAGCAACTCCATCTCCACGTTTACCATATAAACCTAAGGCTTGGCTTGGCTGTAGGTGACACAGATGAAGTCGTCGGAGATCCATATTTTGTTTTGCCCATTTGCCAATGCCATTGCTGTTTGCAAGTTAACTTTTTGCCCTACTAGTCTGACTGAGTCTCACTCAGTCTCAACTCAAGAAGATACTAGGAGTAAAAAAGTTAGAACTATGGGGAGGGGAGGAGAGATGGGGATAGGAATTGGAAACAAAGCACAGCACACAGAGCAGCAGATCATAAACAGAACAGTGACAGCGTGCCACCTGTGAGTTGTGTCTGCCTCGTGGTTACATGAAACTTAATTATTACCCAGCCAGGACCAGCCCAGCCATATACCCTTTAATTTAGAGCAGATTGCACTTGCAGGTTTACAGGAAATCCAGCACAGACGGTATGTGCGAGATATGTGATGATTGAGTAACGTGAGCCCCACGTGCACTGCTGCTGCTAAAATGTAAATAAACAAAGAAGTAATTAAACTTACTACTTTGTTTATTTACATTCAGCAGCAGTGCATGTGCTGACTCATCACTCATCACACGTCTCGCACACTGTAACCTGCCTGTAGCCTAGGGGATAAAGAGAGAGGAGCGGGCTGGCTTGGGACAGATGAGACAGCAAGACAGAAGAACACAGAAGACGTTACAGAACAGAGAAGCCTGGGCTGCCTTAGCATTTGACTGACATTGAGCAAGCACCAGTGAAAGTCCAGCAGCAGCACCAGCATTAAATTTGAAGATTTAATTTTGATTTGAAGCAAGTGTACGGGCTGGCACAGTTGAACAGACAGAGAGAAGAGAGACAGTGTTTTTGTTTTCTTTTTTTTTTTAATTCAAAATAAGTGTTTTCTTTTGTTTGTTCATTGCTTGGCTAAGTTGGCTTGCAAACTGTTGTGCCAATTGGTACTTGCTAATGCTAGCTAAGCTACTTGGCTCAGTTTTTGTTGACTTGGAGAAGTAACTTGTACTTGTTGAAGTTGTTGGCAATTTGGCAAACTTGGTTGGTGGCAGTGGCACCGTGGCAGACAGTGCAGCAGGCAGGCAGTGGCATTTGGATTGCTTGCACTGCAAAAGTGAAGGGCACTGAGGCTCTCTGGCCAAACCAAACAGTCTAACGGACTCGGAGCTGAGCAGTGGTGAGGGGTAAATTAATTATCCTGGTCCAAGAAAGTCAGGACGGTCATCATTCATCTTTCTTCATCATGAAAAAATGTATTTCTTCTGCTGCAGCTGCTGCTTCTTCCCCCAGCTCCTCCTGCACCTATAGCAGGTAAAATAATATAAAGGCTAAATAATTACAACTGATTAAGAAAGAAAGAAATGAAATGCTTTGACTTTCAGTCACAGCCATACATATGTTTCATGTATTCATAATTTTTTTTTAATTCGATAGTTCTTGTGTGAGTAGTGCTATGGTAATTAATAGTCTGTTTTTATGTATGTGGAGACATTTTGGGCCAGTCAGTTGCTGCGTAGTCCTAGCTGGAAGGATTTGTGTATTTTATACTTTTGTGTATTGTTATGGTTATGTAAATTGAAAGTTGATCACACTGGTAAGGGCCAGCAGGTGATTTTACCCTGAAACAAGGGGCTAT
This sequence comes from Protopterus annectens, assembly GCF_019279795.1. NCBI lineage: Eukaryota > Metazoa > Chordata > Ceratodontiformes > Protopteridae > Protopterus > Protopterus annectens. The sequence continues at coordinate 688,452,639 of NC_056734.1, read as the reverse complement.
TGCTCTGTCTAGTGGCTTGATGATTAAAGTTGAAAGGGTTAGCAAAAGCTAAGTTAACAGATTTGTTTTTTTAAGACAGGGAGGGAAGGCCATTGTCAGCAGAGAAGTTTGCAGTTATGATTAGGAGAGCATCGGGGTCCCAAGACATTGAGCGGTACAGTACCCATTTGTTAAAGACTGGCAGGAAGTTTGACTTAGCCAGGGAAGGTACGTTGATTTGGTGTATTAAGAGGGTAGGCTGATGGGTGTACAACTCATTTTTTTGCCTTACATTAGGTATGCAGCTTAGTAATTTGTGTACGATCTGCTGGCTTTGTTAATTGTTTGTTATTTTCTTTTACAGCCTGGAAGAAGGTTGTTCTTTTGGGACATTCATTCATTCATTCATTGGGCATCTAGAAAAGCTTCAGTAAGACATTGATGTGTATATTTGGGCCTTGATTCAATGAGCTATTTAGCAAGGACACTCAGGTTTGAAAGGGGACATTTATTGGGTATATTGAAAAAAGTCTAGGCAGTGTGTGTGGCGTATCCCACTTTTTATTGATGCATCTAGTGTGCAATTACTTGAGTGTGGTACCAAAGTATAAGCTCCTTTCATTAGGGACAGGTGTTGATTTAAAATAAACTTCCTGTTGCAGTGTGATTTAGTCAGTCCTCACTCCTAGGTTTGGTTGGAGGACAACAGTTAGCGTTAGGGCAATTAATACCATCAGGAAATTGATTAATCATAGGGTAGCAAGGGCAGGAGCATCTTTAGGTTTCTTGGTGCTGAAGAAGTGGAATTTTACTGATAGAGATCCCTTGTGGTTTACAGAAGATGGTGTTCACCTAGTGATATAGGTCTGGGTGTATTTGACGTGCATTCTTATAGTTTCTTAAGGATTTGATGGTTTATACTATAGAAAGGAAGGGAGAGCAGGCTGCCTTTGGCAGTTGTTTTATGGCGTGAGCAGGGTATTATGCTGTTCTTGGATGAGTTGACTTGGTGTAGGTAGTAATTGGTTCTATGGCAATGCTATCAAGATGGGTTTATACAGGAGGTGATCATTATCCCATGCTGCCACTTTTGGTACTTAATTGTTGCTGATTTACCCTATTCTTCATAGTGGTGAAGAAAACATTCTACCAAACTACCCATGATGTATAACTGAACCTGATGTTATTATTGCCTTAAGAACATAAAGTGAGTATGTGTATGTTATGATTTGTTTACAATAAATTCTAGTCACTTATTTTATTGGTATTTTCATCATCTCAGATTGGGGATTCATGGACAATTACTTTGATGGGTAATTTCATAGGTTTATAGGTGTATACTACACTAATGAGCACTGGGGCCTTTATAAGCCTAGTCAAGCATCCCAACTGTATCCTGCAAGTTTATGTGCCTTAGAGGTTATTTTAAGAAGTATATGTAAGCTGTGTCAAGATTTACATGCTGCCTCTGTCCATTATAGACATAGGTGCTAAACCTGGGATGTACCTCCAATTTCCCATCCATTGGTCCAGGTTACTTTTGAATAGGGTTATGGTAGAGCTCTGCTTCACATAGATATGAAGCCTGTTCCAGAGAAGTAGAATACTGTAATAAATAATCTGTTGTTCTGGCTTATATTGTATGTTATTTAAAGAAGGCTGAAGGCAAGGGCAGCTGCACCCAGTGTTATTTTTCTATAAGAATGTTGTATTTTAGTTTTGCACAAGTTCAAATATTAATATATTAATAAACAGAACATGCCGGAGGGATAGATTCCTGTCCCAGAGACTTCCCATACTCTGGAATAAACTACCTATCTATATCAAACAAAGCTCCTCATTAGCACTCTTCAAGAAAAATCTTGATGATTGGATGGGAAATAGGAAATTCACCCCGGGGAATCACCTCTGTGGCTCTGCTCGTCAGGGGCACAGCAAAATAATTTTCTTGGGTGGCAAAAGCCAGGGTACCTTTTTGGCTGGGCTTGTATAGGCCCCAGGGCCGATAGCCTAGTACCTACCTATGAATATAAATAAAACACTATTGTTCTTCTTCTTATTTTGTGTTTCATGATCATACTTTGAATGTCTGTTCTTTCAGTTTGCATTTAAAAGTTAGTATCCTACAATTCCATTGGTGTGGATGGGGCTACATAATTATATATGCAAATTTTATGTTAATCAACGTACAGATTTGTACCGATTTTTCATGGGACTTGTCCAGATTTTTGATGTTTTCAGGTTTAGAGGTATGACGACAAGTTGCATAGATGTAATTTTCCATGTCATTTTCTTCCTACATGAAAGCACAAATACTAATAATATTATTCAGGTACTGTTTCCTTGGACTGGACACTTTCTCACATAGCATAACTATTCAGCAACTAGAAGTGACATCAGGGAGTTCACTATGAATATGGAAGGTTGCATATATAATTACCACAGACAGGCTGTGGAAGGAAAATAAAAATAACAGAAAAAAAAAACATGCTAGGCAGAAAAAAACTGCACCCATTCTTAAGTCCAAAAATGCTTTACAATGGAGTATAACTGCACTGCACTCATGCTTCATACAATGACTGTTGTCATACTTTGGTTCAAAACGTATCTCATGATGACGTCATAATGATCTATTTTATTAACTATGACTGTAAAGCTGAAAGGGATAGTCAATAACATAAGGAAAAAAACAACAAACACTTTAAACTTGACAGGAAACATATGGCTAAAATAATACGTACAGAAACTGTCCCTTTGAAATCTTCCTTGGAGTTACTTTCTCAGTGTCATTCTTCTGTGAATAAAAAGTATCAGCAGTTAACTTTCTAAGAAGCACAATGCACTAGACTTCAACAATATAAATGTGTAGTAATTTATTATGGGCCAAAATTAAATTCTTACATTTGTAATCTTGCAGTGTTCACAAGATGGTCGGATGTAAAATTCTGTAGTCAAAGAAAAGAAGCTAATCAGAACATGTTTAGGTTATTTTGCTATTTCATTCATTTCCTGATTACTTGCTTAATCGTATCTGGAATCACAGAGGAGTCAGAGCCTATCCCAGCACTCACTGGATGCAGAGCACAAAAACAGTCTGGATAAGACATCAATTTACTGCAAGATGAACGCACAAACAGACACACACAAACAAAAAAGCACTCGCTACTCTTGCATGTAGCATGCACACCAATTGGTCACTTGAAGGATTGCTAATTCAGCTATGGTGAGTTTTTGCACAATGGGAAGAAAAAATAAGTTATGTTCTCATCATAATGTTCCATCTGTGTTATCTGCTTCAATCTTCATCAACCTGTGGGGTTACAGTTCCGTCTTTGGAACTGACTCGGCCGTTAGCAAGCTAAATTTTCCGAACTAGAGTTCCTCCTACCCTACCCATAATCCTTCACTCTCTTCAGATGCTTCAGATCAGGTTAGCTGCCAATTTTCTTAGAAGAGAGAGTATATATTTTAAAATAGAAGTCTTAAAGGATGCTCAGGAGCTCAAAACAGGGACAACAGTTCCTAACACTATCCATCAGGTCCTTCAGATACTAGGAAAGGGGAAAGGGGGGAAGGAAGGTTAACGAAGACTGAAGCAGACAACACTGATGGAACATTATGGTGAGTACACAACTTCTTTATCTGATATTGTCTGTTCAGTCTTCATCAACCTGTGGGAGAGAGTCCCCAGCTACATAGATCTGGGTGGCCTTCATGGAAGGATATTCCGAAGCACTGCACAGCCAAATGCAGCCCTAGTCCTCGAGATGATATCAAGTTTGTAATGTGTGATACAAGTGTAAGAATTTGCCCATGAAGCAGCTGCACACATGTCTTCCAAAGAGACCCCAGACTAAAAAGTCTGAGACGTGCCTATGGACCTTGTGGAATGAGCTTTAACTTGCCATGGTAAGGGAACATTCTTAGAAGAGTATATATAAGAGATACAATCCCACAACCATCTAGTTATGGTAGTTTTGATAACTGCTTTCCCAGGAACTAACACTGAAAGCACAGTTGTGTGCACTTATCATAAATGTAGATGTTCGAGTGTATTCACTGTTGCAGTCATCACATTTGGGTTATCTGCTTGCAGTAGCCCTCAGTCGGCCTGATTATCAAAGTCTTGGGTCCTGCGTCGGTTGCTGTCTCATCTTCCATGAAGTCAGGTAGTCAGGGGTATAAAGCATGCAGCCGACGCCATTACATCAGGTTTTCTTGGCCCAGATGTCAGGTGCCCCCCTAATGGGAGGCAATTAAATATATATATATATATATATATATATATATATATATATATATATATATATATATATATATATATAGGTTCATAGGTTCATACTAGGCTATCTGCCCAAGGGCATTTATAAGCCTAGCCCATAGTTATTTGGCTTTCGCCACCCCTTTAGTTTGAATAAAACTATGCCTATTATTTTGCTGTGCCTCTGTCAAGCAGTGACACTGAAGTAATCCCTGGGGTATATCTGCGATCCCCCATCCATTGGTCAAGATTCCTCTTGAACAAGGCCAGCGAGGTGCTCTGCCTCACATGTACCGGGATTTTGTTCCACAGCATAGGGAGTCTCTGGGTGATGAATCTGTCCCTCCAGCACGTTCTATTAATAACCGTGTCAAGGTTTAAGTCTCCGCCCTTGTGGTTCTGAGGGATCTAGATTTTTTGAGGTGAAGCATATTCATCAAATCAGGGTTTGACATGGCCTTATATGTCAGGCACAGGTCACCTCTTAGCAAGCGGTATGAGACTGAATAGAGCTGGAGTTCTTTCAGTCGGGCAGCATAAGACATATTTTTGAGACCCTTTATCCTTTTGGTGAGGAACTTTTGGGGCCTTTCCAGCTGCTGCAGGTGTCGGGTCAGATACATTCCAAATGGGGCATTGTACTCAATCATAGGTCTAATGAGTGATGAGTACAGGGGGGGCGATGACCTCCCTTGATCTAGATGTGAATCCCTTCATGATCAGGTGGGCAATGTAGAAGGTTTTCCTAACCACTTTAGCAACGTGAGTGTCAAGCGAAGGCTACTATCAACCTGGGTCCCCAGATCCCTGATGACTTCTTCTGTGCTCAGTGGATTGCCACCTATATGGTAGCTAGGGGTAACCTTGTTTTTCCCGAAGGGTATGACTATGCATTTCTTGGCATTTAACTTTAGGCCATGGCTCTGGCACCAGTTATCCGTTTCTGTGAGGCCCTTCTGAAGGATATCTGTGTCAGATGTGTTTTCGACTATGGTGCCCAGTTTGCAGTCATCTGCAAACTTTGTCAGCCATAACCCTCCTGTGTTTGCTTGTACTTCAGAAAAGTAGATGCCGAACAAGAGTGGACCCAGGACTGAGCCCTGTGGGACACCACTTGTGACAGGCTTTGAGTCTGACATGGCTCCAGCAACTCTGACCCTGTGGGTTCTGTCACTTAGCCAGTTTGCAACCCATCTTGTGATGTACGGGTTTACATTCAAGCTGATGAGTTTTTCGATGATACCTGAGTGGGGTATTGTGTCGAAGGCCTTTGCCAGGTCAAGGTAGGCTGTATGGACTGCCTTTCCCTCATCAATGGCCTAGGTGACTGTCTCAAAAAAGTCAACCAAGTTTAAAAGGCATGATCTGCCTTTGACAAAGCCAAACTGGGTTGGATCCAAAGTCTGCAAGTTCCCTATGTCTTTATTTATGAGTTCCATTATGATCCTCTCCATGGCTTTGCAGATAAGGCTTGTCAAGCTAATGGGATGGTAATTTCCAGGGTCGGTGGAGGCACCGCCCTTGTGAAGTGGGACCACAGTGCCGTCGCCACTCCTTGGAGTGCGTATCCTGAGGTGAGGCTAAGATTAAACAGCTGTCCTAACTGTGGGTTTAATTCCTCATTGAGTTCATGGAGCACACAGCCGGGGACACCATCCGGTCCCATGGATGCTGTGTTTTGCTTTGGAGAGAGCAGTTCTCACCTGGGCGTTGGAGATGTTTGGGGGGCTACAATCCTCTGGTATAGATATCTCTCCTTTTGGGGGGGGAGGGGGGGAGAAGTTTGCACTGAACCTGTCAGCCAGTATGTTGGCAATGTGTGTAGGTTCAGTAATCTTCACATCATTTTGAACTAATTCTGAGCATATCTGGGAGTTTCCTTCTAGGTTTCTAACATAGCTAAAGAAGGCCTTATGATTGTCTTTTGAGTCCTTGGCGATTTTTCTCTCAAAATTTGCCTTGGATGATTTTATGAGAGCTCTTAGTTTTTTACTTATAATGATCAAAGGTGTCTTACCTTTCAAGGATTTTGCTCTATCTTGTAGTAGCTTCCTCCTTTTGTTGTAGAGCTTGTTTATGGCTGGGGTCCACCAGACTGGACGATTGCCTTTGGTACAAAGAGTCTTAGTTTTGTTTGGGATTGCCTGATCCATGCAGTCCTGTAGGTGCTGGTAGAAGGCATTTGTAAGTGATTCAGCGGTTTGAGTGATATTTACCACTGGCTCAGGGGCCTTAAAGGAGACCACACTAGTTTTTAGAAGTGTGAAGTCGGCTTTTGAGAAGTTTTTCACTGTGGTCTTTTTATTTCAGGTGGGGCGGGATGAGGACCTCCAGCGAGATTAGTTTATGATCTGATCTCACCAGTGAGGGGTATACTTCCGGTGTTGAACATTGTGATCCCATGTTCGTGATGATGAGATCAAGTATGTTTTCTCCTCTTGTGGGGATGGTGACTAGTTGTTCCATGGCATTTGAGTTTATGAACTCCAGGAACCTTTGGGCTAGAGTGTTTGGGCTTGAGTAGTGTTTCCAGTCTATATTAGGGTAGTTGAAGTCACCTAGTATGATGGTGTTTGGAGATACATTTATCCCCTCCATTGTTTTCAGGAAGGCCATGTGAGGTTCCTGTGTTTGAGAGGGTGGCCTGTAACATGCTACAAATTGCAGAGCAGTCTTGCCTATGGTTAATTGCACCTGGATGGTCTCCGATGCATCGTGCGTTGCCACCAACCTTGAGGTGTGGGTGTCCTTTATGAATATGGACACCCCCCCCTTCTTGGTGTTGTCCGGATTTTGGGGCGGAGCATGATATGAGGTGAAACCTGCTAGTGCTGGGGTGCTCTCAGGAGCCTTGAACCAGGTTTCTGTCACAGCACAGACATCGATGTTCTCCATACTGAGAAGGGCCTCGAGTGCGTGCATCTTGAGATTGAGACTTCTGGCATTGAGCAGCATTACCCTTAGTTTTTTTACTTTTTTGTGTTCTAGGGTGGTAGGTTTAGAATTTGAGCCTTGCCTAAAAAAGGCACTATGGGGGTGGCAAGAGCCTTTGCCAATATCCGGAAGCCTAGGGGTGACAGGTGCAAGCCGTCCCTTGCAAAGCAGCGTGGCTTGTCCAGCATGTCATCCCAGGCAGACAGACATTGGATCCCCTTTGAATGACACCAGAATTTAAGCCAATTATTAAAGCTGATCATCTTATCACTGTATTGTGGCATCATTCTAGGTGAAGGTAGGATACTGCTCAAGGTCAGGGTCATACCTGCATGGGCTACATAATCAGAGAGCTCCTCAATGTCTCTTTTCATCTAGTCCAAGGAGGTACGTCTCAGGTCGTTGACACCAGCGTGGACAATGACTGAGTCGTACTTCTACCTGCTGTTGAGAGACCTGAGTGCTTGTGTTATGTGGCGGATTCTAGCGCCCGACAGGCAGCTTATTGTGACCTTCTCCTTACTCAGTCTGGTGAGCGGGACGTCAGTGTGTCTGACTATGGAGTCACCTATGACAAGTATGTTTGGTGTTGTATTTGGCCTTAAGGGCAGTGACTGCTTTGCACACTGATTTTGTTGTTTATGTGTTGTTTGTGTGGTGTATTGAGTTTGCAGTTGCTTGGGTGTCTGCTTTGGAGGCCTCTGCTGTTTAGGTAAATTTTACTCAGAGCCTCCGAGTATGTCTTAGTGTGTTTATGTGTTTGATTCAGTGGTGTGGTTGAGTTATGTGAGACTGGTATTGTGGTGTGTGTAGTTGCCTTCTCCTCTTGCCTGGTCTTGCCAGTCCTGAGTTGAGAGAGCTCAGCCTCCAGTCTGGCTAAATAGCTGCATCTCTCACAAGTGTTAGTGTTACGTGGGAGGAGGAGAGGGTTGTCCGTGTACATGAGGCAATTGTAACATTGTCTCAGAATTCCCAGATTCACCAACTGGGCAGGAGAGGATGCCAGCATCTGACCCTTCGACATGCTAGAAAGAATTATGAGTTGGTATGAGACAGAAAAGTAGTGGGCTTAGCAGGGAAGTGGGCACTTCTGGGGGGTTTTGCTAGTGAGAGATTTGTATAATATAGGAGTGCTTGACCTGCAAAGAGAATGCTTATAAGACAAGGGATATGCTTATAAGACAAGTGCTGAGCTTTTTGAGAAGAAAAAGCTATTTGGAACAAGTGCTGCACTTTTTAGTGTAGGTGTAAACTGTTTATATATATATATATATATATATATATATAGATATATATATATATATATATATACATATATATATATATATATATATATATATATGTATACGCAAAGTTATTCCTCCAACAAAAAAGCAAATACACCAAAATGCTTTTAAGCATAGTAAAGGAGAATAGAGGTATAGCCAAAAGAAGTCAGGGGCTGGAGGGAGGGTAACCAGGACTGCAACAGTGAATACACTCGAGCATCTACATTTATGGTAAGTGTACACAACTGTACTATGTTCTTTGTGTTTCATTGTTGCAGTCATCACATTTGGGTAGATTCCCAAAGCTAAGGATGGGAGGAGGGATTTAGACAGTATTAGGACCAGCTATAAGGCCCTGCAAGACTGCAGTGGCAAAGCCAGCTCTGGAGTTAGAGAAAATTGGCAAATGGTAATGCTTGATGAAAGTATGTACAGAACTCCAGGTAGCGGCTTCTAGGATGTCCCTAGTAGGGACACCTCTGAGAAAGGCTGTAGAGGTAGATGCAGCCCTAGTTGAGTGTGGTCTTATCCCCTGTGGGACATGTTTTCCATGGTGCTTATAGCAGAAATGAATGCAATGGCCTATCCATTTAGAAATGGTTTGCTTTGAAATGGCCTTCCCGTCTGCCCCTGCAGCAATGCCATCAGCAGTTGTTCAGATTTCTTTTGAGGTTTAGTCCCGTCCAAGTAAAATCTAAGTTGTCTGTGCACATCTAAGGAGTACAGTATCCATTCCTCTTTGTTCTGTGGATTAGAAAAGAAGGTTGGCAAATGAATGGACTGATTAAGAGCCACACTGGATACTACCTTGGGCATGAAGGTGAGATTGATCCTGAGGGACACCCTGTCCACATGAAAGATGATGAAAGGCTCCACTGTCATAAGGGCCTGTAATTCAGATACCCTTCTTGCTGATGTGATGGCTACAAAGAAGGCTGTTTTCCAAGAAAGGAATTTCAACTCTGCACTTGTAGCTGGCTCAAAAGGGGGCAGAGTGAGTTTTTCCAATACAAAATTTAAGGTCTCAGGCTGGAGCTGGGGCTCTCCTGGGTGGTAACCACAAAAACAAACACCTCCAACTCTCCAAAATGGTAACTTTGAATACAGAAATACTGGAACACAACACGAACAGTAAACTGTTTGATGAATCAGTATTTGTGTATTCAAAGCTCTCCTGGGTGGTCTTACGTTTTTGGTCCCTCTGAAGAACTGCTTGAGCAATGGATGAGAGAAGATGGGTGGTTCTGTGTTGTAATGAGCTGAAATGGCAGAGGCATGAATTTTGATGGAGGAAAAAGAAAGGCCCTTGTGAAGCATCTCAGTTAAGTATTGAAGAATCTGAGGTAAACTGGGCACTGCTGTGCCCATCCCTTGAGTTTGGTTCCAGGAACAGAATCTTTTTTATTTTTCAGCATAAGATTTTCTAGTACTAGGCCTCCTTGCCTCCAAAATGACATCCAACACTTGTTTACTGAGGGATGGTAATGGAGAGATTAGGTAATTAGCCAGACTGCCAGGTTCTGGGTTTGAAGCTGAGAATGCAGAATCTGGCCCTCCTGCTGGGACAGCAGGGTAGGGGTCTGAAGCAGGTGCCATGGAGCCAGCAGTGACACACTGCGCAAGAGGGGGTACCAGTGTTGGCTTGGCCAGTCTGGTGCAATCAATATCATCCTTGGTTTGTCCTGTTTGATCTTTAGTAGCACTTTGGAGAGGAGAGGCAGAGGAGGAAAGGCATAAACTGACAGATTTTTCCAGCTGAAGGACAAGGCATCCACTTTCCAAGCTTGTTTGTGGGGAGTCCTTGTGCAGAATTTGTCCAATTGGTAGCTCTTGGGGGAGGCAAACAGGTCTATATCTGGGCTCCCCCATTTATTTATCAACATGTTGAAAGTCTTTGGTTCCAGTTTCCACTCGTGTGGGTCCATGAGATTTCTGCTTAGTTCGTCTGCCAGTGTATTTAGTTTTCCTGGCAGGAATTGAGCCTGTAGGTGCACTTGGTAGCTCAAGGCTGTGTTCCACAGAGCCATGGCTAGTCTGCAGAGAGGTTATGAATGGGTACCCCCCTGCTTGTTTATATACCACATAACAGTGGTGTTGTCCTTCTTTACCATTAAAGGACAACTATGGGAAAACATTTTAAAAGGATATATTGTATAACTTTTCCTTAAGTTTGGCTCATTACAAACCTGTATGTACCAGACAGAAGTAGTCACTATAAATTTGCACCCCTGACTGACCTCCTGGAGGCAGACATCCTGATGAGAGTTTGTTTCCTTCTAAAGAAAAATCTTCCCTGTGATACACTGGGAGTCCACTGTTTCTGAGATTACAGTGCCCATAGCTGGGCCGTCATATGGCAGTTCCATTCACTTAGAATTGAAGAACACAGAACAGCAGCTAACTATGAGAGGCCTTAGTGAAAGCATCATGTACTGTCATGCAGTGCCTCTTACAAATGTGTTTCTTGCTGATGTGTTACACATTCTGTGAAAAAAGATTCCACAACTAGCAGCTCATTACTGAGAAAACAGACTTTTTTAGGCATTCAACTTGCTCCACAACAATATTCACGTATCACATACTTCAGAAAGTCAGTGTGCCACACAGACGCAGACCTTAAGGCTAAATAACACACCAAATACACTAGTAATAGGAGACTCTATTGTCAGGCACATTGACGTCCCGCTCACCAGAATGAACAAGGAAAAGGTCACTGTAAGCTGCCTGTCGGGTGCCAGGATCCGCCACATAACACAAGCACTTGGGTCACTCCAAAGCAAGTACAAATATGACTCTGTCATTGTCCATGTTGGTGTGAATGACCTGAGACGTACCTCCCTGGACTACAAGAAAAGAGACATAGAGGAGCTCTCTGATCATGTAGCTCAGGCCAGTATGACCCTGACCCTGAGTAGCATCTTGGCCTCACTAAGAATGATGCCACAGTATAAAGACAAAATGATCAATTTTAACATTTGGCTAAGCTATTGGTGTCATTCAAAGGGGATCCAGTGTCTGTCAACCTGGGATGACATGCTCGACAAGCCACGTTGCTTCACTAGGGACGGCTTGCACCTATCACCCTTAGTCTTTCGAATACTGGCTAAGACTCTTGCCAACCCCATAGTGCCTTTTTTAGGCAAGGCTCAAAAGACAAACCCACCTCTATAGACAACACAAGAAACAAAAAACTAAGGGTAATGCTACTCAACGCCAGAAGTCTAAACCTCAAGATGCACGCACTCGAGGCATTTCTCAGTATGGAGAAAATCGATATCTGTGCAGTAACAGAAACCTGGTTCAAGGCTCCAGAGAGCACCCCAGCACTACCAGGATATAACTCATAGCATGCTTTTCGGCCCCAGAACTCGGACCGAAATACAAAAGGCAGGGGATTATCCATTTTCATCAAGGATACCCACACCTCCGGGTTAGTGGCACTGCACGAGGCATCGGAGACTATCCATGTGCAACTAACAGTGGGCAAAACTGCTTTTCAGTTTGTAGCTTGCTACAGATCACCCACCTTGTCCCAGGACCTCCACTCGGCATTCCTGAGAACATTGGAGAATATGAAGGTCTCACCAAACACCATGATATTGGGTGATTTCAACTACCCAAACATTGACTGGGAAAACTACTCAAGTCCCAACTCCTTTGACCAACGGTTCCTGGAGTTTATAAACTCAAACGCCATGGAACAACTGGTCACCACTCCCACAAGAGGGGACAACATATTGTACCTGGTCATCACCAACATGGGGGCTCAATGTTCCATACCAGAGGTAAACCCCTCGTTGGTAAAATCAGACCATAAACTAATCACACTGGACATCCACATCCCGATCCCACCTCCAGCCAAAGAAACCACTGTGAAAAATTTCTCAAAAACAAACTTCACACTTCTCAAGACCAAGATGGAAAGCTTCAAAGCCCCCTGGCTAATGGAAAATGCTGCCCAAACCACAGAATCCTTTACAAATGCATTCTATGAGCACCTACAGGAATGCATGGATCGAGCCATCCCAATAAAACCACGACTCACTCCTCCAAAAACAGGAGACCAGTCTGGTGGACCCCGGCCATGAATAAGCTATACAACAGAAGGAGGAAACCATTACATGATAGAGAAAAATCCCAAAAAGGGAAGGCATCCCTGATCAGTATTAGCAAGAAACTACACTCCCTCATAAAATCATCAAAGGCCAGCTTCGAAAGAAAAATCAACAAAGACTCTAAAGATAATCAAAAGGCCTTCTTTAGCTACGTCAAGAATCTAGGTGGCAACTCTCAGTTCTGCTCTGAGCTGGTGCAAAATGGCAAAAAATACACTGAACCTACTGACATTGCCAACATCCTGGCGGACAGGTTCAGTGCAAACTTTACCCCCCTTCCCCCCCAAAAGGGCCAGTGTCTATCCCAGAAGAATGTAGTTTCCCAGACATCACAGACACACAGGTGAAAGCAGCCCTCTCCAAAGCAAAAAACACAGCATCAATGGGACCGTATGGTGTTCCGGGCTGTGTCTTGCACGAGCTCCAAAATGAACTGAACCCTCACATAAAGTCACTGTTCAAACTCAGCCTTACTACAGGATATGTACCCAAAGAATGGCGTACAGCAACAGTTATCCCACTCCACAAAGGTGGCGCCACAACGGATCCAGGGAACTACCACCCTATAAGCCTGACTAGCCTGGTCTGCAAAGCTGTGGAGCGCATCATCATGGATCTCATAAACAAAGACATTGGGAACCTCCAGACACTGGACCCTACCCAATTCGGCTTTGTTAAAGGCAGATCTTGCCTCTTAAACCTAGCTGACTTCTTTGAAACAGTTACCAAGGCCATAGATGAGGGAAAGGTAGTCCACACAGCCTACCTGGACCTCACAAAGGCCTTCGACACAATACCCCACTCTGGCATTATAAATAAGCTTACCAGCTTGAATATCAACCCCTATGTCACAAGATGGGCTGCAAACTGGCTCAGAGATAGAACCCACATGGTCAGAGTTGCGGGTGCCATGTCTTGACTCCAAACCATTTACAAGTGGAGTCCCACAGGGCTCAGTCCTGGGACCCCTCTTGTTTGGTATATACTTCTCTGAGGTACAGGCAAGCATGGGAGGACTGTGGCTGACCAAGTTCGCAGATGACTGCAAACTTGGAGCCATAATCGACTCTGCAGCTGACACAAGCATCCTGCAGAAGGGTCTTACGGAGATGGATACCTGGTGTCAGAACCATGACCTCAAGCTAAATGCCAAAAAGTGCATAGTCATCCCCTTTGGGAAAAACAAAGTGCCCACAAACTACCACACAGGTGGTAATCCACTAAGTACAGAAGATGTAATTAGGGATCTGGGTACCCAAGTAGATAGTAACCTCTCCTTTGATAATCACATTGCCAAAGTGGTTAGAAAAACCTTCTATATAGTCCACATAATCACGAAAGGGTTCACATCTAGATCAAGAGAGGCCATTGTGCCCCTCTACTCATCGCTCATCAGGCCCATAATTGAGTACAATGCCCCATTTGGGATGTACCTTACCAAACACCTGCAACAGCTAGAGAGACCCCAAAAGTACCTCACCAAGAGGATCGTGGGCCTCAAACAGATGCCCTATGCAGCTCGTCTAAAGAAATTCCAGCTCTACTCAGTTGCTTACCGCCTACACAAAGGTGATCTCTGCCTGACATACAAGGCCATGTCTAACCCGGAATTAATGGACATGCTCCACCTCAAGAAATCCATATCCCTTAGACCTATACACTCCAGGGATTTAAACCTCAGCACAACAATAAATAGGACATGCTGGAGGGATAGATTCATATCCCAGAGGCTTCCCTCGCTCTGGAATAGAATCCCAATCCATGTTAGGCAGAGCCCCTCACTGACCCTCTTCAAAAGAAATCTTGATGAGTGGATGGGAAATCGTAAATTTACTCCTGGGATCACTTCTATGGCCCTGCTGGACAGAGGCCCAGGAATCTAATCTAAAAGAGAGGCGAAAGCCAACACATTCTGGTTAGGCTTATAAATGCCCTAGGGCAGATAGCCTAGTACCTACCTATGAACATATGATCTGCTTGTGTTCCTTCTCAAATTATTCCTCCCATATTCCCACCCTCAGCCAGCAAGAGTTTCACATTTTCTGCCCTGCTAGGTTTATCTAATTTGAATGACAATGCACATCAAACAGAGTTGCTTTCAGTCAGCCTGGTGTGCCTCTAAAACTGTTCCCTCACCTCGCTCCTTACTGCTTTCATCTGAATAGCACTTTTACAGTAAATCAAGGTACAAATATCCTTATTGTAAAGGTGTCTTAGGTATTCCTCTAAACATGCCTGTGACATACACAGATAACAGTTAATCTCAGCACTGACAGATTTAGCTATGTCTGCCAAAGCATACTCTGATCATTATGAATAGTCATATTTGCCTTGGAGAGATGTGCAGTATTCTGCACTTTTATCCCTTAGGCATGTCACTGATGTGTCCTTCTACTTGTAGTTGCTACTACTTTTGTGTGCACATATGCATTGCTGGCATGATGTTATTCAAGCAACTTAAAATATTCTTTACTTCATGCTATGCACTGCCTACTCTCGCTGTTCCAAACAGTGTGTATAGTGTTCTTGCTCACTCTCAAATTATTTTCTTTTCCAGGTTGCCACAACATCCTGTTCTATGCATCAATATACAGAATGTAACATTTCCACAAGAAGCTACATAAACCAGAATTCCTCTAACAGTATGTTTGGTGATATTGAAGTGTATTAACCCACCAGATGTGTAGTAGTAAGCCTCGCCCAAACCCCGCCTGACACATTGCAATGTAATTAATATTGCAATTACTGAAAGCAACCCAATGTTTTATTGTAGACATCCACTACCAAAAAAGAAATGTTTTACTAGGGGCATAAAACTAAAATGCCTGTTGTACATCACATTTCAGTCAGTCAATCGGGCAGAGTTCACACCACAAATCTGTTTCTCTAAACTATACTGCTATTAACGGCTGAATATGTTTGCAGTACCAGCACCGTTGCACAACCCACAAGAGGGGTGCAGGGGGGCTTGCCCCCCTGAAAAAGGAGAACGTAATAATTTCAAAGAGGATGGAGTTCGTTGTGTACATGGATTCCGTGTCAATCATGGTGTATTTACATACTGAAACTCTACCTGCCTCCTTGTCAATCAAACAGGCCACACCCATTTCTGCGCGAACTAACTGGTGGGTTAATACACTTCAATATCGTAGTATGTTTTGTACAACAGTCATTTTTGTGTAATCATAACTGTTGCAATTCAACCATTTGAATTTATTCCTTACAGCAGGGAGCAAGCATGAGAGGTCCCTTTTCCCCAGGAACATCAACAAAACAAATGAACTGCAAAGAAGTGTTTGTAGGATTATACACAAACTCCAACTCAATATGTCTCACAGGGATGGTCTAAGTCTTTTAAAACAGAAAAAAAAAGGATGCAAAGGGCAAACTTTGGGTTATAAATAGCTGAGCTAAAAAATCAAAGTACATTCAAGCCAGGAAATGTATAAGAGCCCATGGCCACAAAATGCATAGCAACAAAAATAAGAAATTCTCTAGAATTAGAATCCAGAGCAATTATGTTAACACACACTTCAGCTATGTTAGCAACTACAAGTGCATAACTTGTGAAGCCTGATGAATAACAAAGAGTCTGACTTTCAGTACAGGAGGGGGCAAGCTGAGCTGACAGGTATCATGCTAAGGAGATGAATTCATTATGCAGACATCACGACTCCTCAGTGAATAACTTCAGCTGACTGTTCTGCAACAGAAGATGAAGAAGGTGTGATGTATATGAATGGGAACCCTAACTCACAGACAGTGGCTTAGCATATTCACAGGAATCCCAACAATAGCATCAGATGTGGCAAAAGCCGAATCATTTAGTAAACCAGTTTTTAAACCAAAAAAAAAAAAAAAACATATTAATACTTAAATAGTTCTTGTGACACCAAGCAGTTACATATAAGCATAAACAGGTCATCATTGTTGTGGTTGTTGTTGTTGTATCTTTCGGCTTTTCCAGGTTAGGAGTCACCAGAGCGGAACTCTGGTCCGCTAATGATTGGCAGTAGATTTTTACGTACCGACTTGCCAGGCCTGACCCACAAAGTACAGTTTTGTACCTACCATAAATGTAGATGTCCGAGAGGTATGCATCTGCAGTCCTAACAAATGGGTTGTCCTGCCTCAGGCAGCCCTTCGGTCGGCCGGATTCCAAAGTCTGGGTCTGGCCTCGGCTGATGTCGCACTTCACCCGACGTCATAGCGGCTGTCAATTGGGTATAAAGGCATCAGCCGACGCCATTTTCCTCAGTGTTTCTTGCCCCAGATGTCAGGTGCCCTCTAGGAAGGCTAAATTTGGATAAATGCAAATGATTCCAAACAGTAGAGAGCAAACAGAAATAAACATGTATGTACATATATACAAACAAATACACCATAATAGATTCCCCCAGCTAGCTACAAGATGGGCAAATACCCTAGGAGTACCACAGAGGGGAAGGAGGGTGGGTAATCCTGACTGCAGATGCATACCTCTCGGACATCTACATTTATAGTAGGTACAAAACTGTACTATGTCCTTCAAGGATGCATCTGCAGTCCTAACAAATGGGTAAAATACCACAGCCAAACTGGGGGAGGAGGCACTAAGAAGATTATGGTGTAGTTAAGATCCCTTGCAAAACAGCAGTGGCAAAACCTGCTCGGGATCTGGAATATAAAGGCAGATTATAATGCTTGGCAAATGTATGCACGGAGCTCCAAGTAGCAGCCTCTAAAATGTCTTTGGTAGCCACTCCTCGTAAGAAAGCTGTAGCAGTGGCTGTAGCCCTTGTGGAGTGAGGTCTGATGTTTTCTGGAGTTGTCTTTCCATGAAAGGAGTAACAAAATCTGATGCAATTTCCTATCCATTTTGAGATTGTCTGTTTTGAAATTGCTTTTCCTTCCATTCCTGCTGCATATGCTACCAGAAGCTGGTCAGTTTTTCGATTGTTCTTGGTTCTGTCCAGGTAGTAGCGTAATTGCCTGTGTACATCCAAGGTATGCAGTAGTCTTTCCCCCCTGTTCTGTGGGTTGGGGAAGAATGTTGGTAGGTGGATTGCTTGGTTCAATGATACCCTGGAGACCACCTTTGGCATAAAAGTAGGGTTAGTTCTCAAGGACACTCTAGTAGGGTTAGTTCTCAAGGACACTCTATCCTGATGGAAGATAAGGAAGGGCTGTACTGCCATTAATGCCTGTAATTCAGAAACCCTTCTTGCTGAAGTGATTGCAAGCAGGAAAGCAGTTTTCCAAGATAAGAACTGTAATTCTGCTGTTGCTGCTGGTTCAAAAGGGGGAAGTGTTAATTTTTCTAGCACAAAGTTCAGGTCCCATGTAGGCAAAGGTGGCTTCCTTGGAGGCTTTACATTTTTAATTCCTCTCAGAAACTGCCTGAGTAGAGGATGAGAAAAGACTGGAGGATCCATGTTATATTCTGTTGAAATTGCTGATGCATGAATCTTGATGGAGGAGTAAGACAGGCCATTGTGGAAAAGCTCTGCTAAATATTCCAGGATGTTAGCTATGTTTGGCAATGATACATTTTCTCCTTTTGCTGCACTCCAAATGAGGTATCTTTTCCATTTTGCTGAATAAGTCTTCCTTGTGGAGGGTCTGCGAGCCTCCAGGACAATGTCTTTAACCCTCTGAGATAAATCTGGGTTATTTTGTTTTATGTAAGATTCCAAGCAGCTAGCTGCAGTGTTTTCAAGTTTGGATGCAGGATCTTGAAGTTGTTCTGTGTTAGCAGCAGAGGAACTAGAGATAGAGGCCATGCGTGTGTCCGAGACATACTTCTCAGAAGCGGGTACCAATGCTGCCTCGGCCAGTCTGGAGCTATCAGTATGATCCTTGGGTGATCTTCTTTGATCTTCAGTAGCACTTTGTGCATCAAAGGTAGAGGTGGGAATGCATATGCTGTTAGGTTTTCCCAACTGAAGGATAGGGAGTCCACCTTCCAAGCAAGTGGGTGGTATGTCCTTGTGCAGAATTTTCTCAATTGGTGGTTGTGTGGGGATGCGAACAGGTCTATTTCTGGTAGCCCCCATTTCTCTGTAATGGTTTTGAAGATGTCCGGATGCAGCATCCATTCGTGGGTATCCGTGGTAGTTCTGCTTAATGTGTCTGCTAATATATTTTCTTTTCCTGGCACAAATAAGGCCTGGAGCTGAATGTTGAGGTTCAGGGCCACATTCCACAGGTCCATTGCCATCCGGCATAGAGGATATGAATGTGTGCCTCCCTGCTTGTTGATATACCACATAACTGTGGTGTTGTCTGTCCTTATCAGCAAATGACCCTGTCGAAGAAATGGTCTGAATGTCTGAATTGCCTGTTTCACTGCCGGCATCTCTTTTTGATTTATGTGTAGGTTCAGCTGGTCCTGTGCCCATAGGCCTTGTATACACTTGTCTGCCATGTGTGCCCCCCAACCGAGGTCTGAGACGTCCGTGGTGATAGTCTGGCTTGGGTGAGGGCTGTGGAAAGGCAGTCCTTTGTTCAACTGACAGGCCTGAGCCCACCACAGGAATTCTTGCTTCAGGCATGGAATTATTGGAATTTGGGTTTCTAGGCTGTGCTTGTGCTGAGACCATAAATTCCTTAGGTACCATTGCAACTTCCTCATATGCAGTCTGGCATGTGGGGTCAATATTATGCAGGATGCCATGTAACCCAGGGCTTGCAGGATTTTCCTTGCTGTAAGCTGGTTCTGCGTTGTTAATGCCTTGAAATAGAGTGGTAGTTGTTTTTGCTTTTCTGCTGTGAGAAATGCCATTTGATTTGATGTGTCCAGTTCTGCACCCAAGAATGTAATCCTTTGGGATGGTACCAGCCTTGACTTTTTTATGTTGACTGTGTATCTCAAGGCCTGCAGTAGGTGAATAACCTTTTCCAAATCTTTTGTTAATTTGATCTTGTTGTCCGCTTGTATCAGGCAGTCGTCCAGGTATGGATAAATTTGAATTCCCTGAAGACTGCAATGAGCAATTACTGATGCCAGGCATTTCGTGAATACTCTGGGCGCAGTAGATAAGCCAAAGGGCAATGCTGAGAATTGATAATGCTCTGATCCTGCAAGAAATCTGAGGTATCTTCTGCAATCTGGTCGAATAGGGACGTGCAGGTATGCCTCCTTGAGATCTAGAGTCACCAGCCAAGCCTCCTTGCCCAGCATGGGAAGAAGGTGCTGTAGGGTCAGCATTTTGAATTTTGGAACAATGAGATATGTGTTGAGAGCGGACAGGTCGAGAATAGGCCTCCATTGGTTTTCTTTTCTTGGCACCAGGAAAAGTCTGGAATAAAATCCTTGTCCTTGTTCCATAGCCGGTACCTTTTCTATAGCTCTCATCCTTAGTAAGTGGTTGATTTGTCCTAGAGCGTTTGACTTTTGGTTTGGTGGTAGGTTTGGCATTCCTCTCTTCCTTGGTAGAGTATGGAAGTGAAACCTGTAACCTTTGTCTATTGTCTGTAAAATCCATTTGTCTCCTGTAATGTAATGCCAGTTTACTAAAAATAAGGCTAGCTTTCCGCCTAAGGGTGCTTCCAGTTGTTCCCTGGTAGGCGGTATCAGAGCCAAGTCACTGTGACTGTCCTGAGGAAGTGGTAGTAGCTGGATCTGCGGCAGTACTTCTCTGGTTGTTAGGTTGCCACTGACGTCCCCTGTAGGCACCTCTGGATTGACCTCAGCCTCTTGAGCGCCTATTTCTGCCTCTCTGTGCTCTGGTGTCTGGAAAGGACCAATTCTTCGAAGGCCAATTTCTACTAAACCTAGGAGGCTGGACCTGAAAGAAGTCCTTGACTGTTTGGACAGATTTTGCTTTTTCCTCCACCTTCTTTAACACTTGCTGTGCAGGGGAGCCAAACAAACTGAGTTTCTCCATGGGAGCATCTAGGAGCTTTGACTTTACATGGTCTGGTAAGGATTGCTCTTTTAACCATGCATGTCTTCTGATCACTGTACCAGTCATAGCTGATCTATAGGAAGCCTCCAGTGCATCATAGCCGCATTTTAAGGAATGATTACTAACCTGCTGAGTGTTATGTACCAAATCCTGAAGGGACTTACGGTCTATAGGTTCAGGAGAGGATAGTTTTTTATTTAGCTGATCTAACAAAAATTCCTGATACTGAATCATGTGGAATTGACAGTTTAAAGCCCTAGCCGAAAGAGTAGCAGAAGTATAAACTTTTTTACCCCATCTCTCTAATGCTCTAGATTCTCTTTCAGAGGGGGTTTTTGGCAGTTGCTACAGCTTTGGGGCCTTGAGAAATAGTTTCAGGATCTGCAATAGGAGCCTTATACAGGTGATATTATGTGTGTCCGGGACCCTGTAGTATCTGTCGGGCTTAGCAGGGGCCGGAGGAAGAGAGTCAGGGGTAGTACAAGCATCATTGAATGCATCATCCACAACTGTTAGTACTGGAGGAATGGCTAAAGGCCTATGCTGTGGCAAATGTAAAAAGGTCCTTAGCCGTTTCCTAGAATCTGAAAAATCCTGGCCCTGCCATTGAAATTGTTCCCTCATAGCATGCAAGGTTTCCCCAAAAGAAAATTCCTCAGGAGGAGAGGCAGAAGGAATGGAGTCTTCTGCGTCAGAATCCTCATATGGAGAATAAGGGCCTTCTGGAGGATTTGAGTTTTCTGAATCATCAGAGGAATAATCCGTAGAAACTGGTTCAGGGGGCTCTGCTCTAGGCCTCTTCTCTGGAGGGGGATGAGAGGCCCTGTCAGGGTGAGGTTGGGATCCCCTGATCAAAGAAAAGAGATCCTCTGCCAGGCTGAGCATTTGGGAACTAGAGCTAGGCCTGTGTGAGGGGGTTTTAGAAGGCAAGGCCTTAGAAGATTTAGCTGCTTTAGCCCTAGAGAAAGCCTTGATAGACATGGATGCAGGGGGCCTAGCAGCTCCACGTGCAGGAGTAGATATGTCTAAAGGAATAGTATCTGATAAATCCTGGGTGCCTGCTACAGCAGGAGAAATTTCAGTAGCGGATTCAGCCATGCTGTGTGAGGCCTCGGCTGCAGGAGGAATGCTTTCGGCCGAAGGAAGAACCGAGGACTCGGTTTCAGCGAAACCGAGACACTCGCGTTGGCTTAACCGTGGTTTCGGCGAAACCGCGGACCGCGAGTGTCGGTCCTTTTCCTTACGCTTTTTAGCTAATTGTGAAGTCGGAGTCTCCGACGGCATTTTGTAAGCAAAAGCGGGACCAAAACTCCTCCAGAACTCTGACCGACGTCTAAGTGTCCGTCGGTTGAAGGAAGCACAGGCTAGACAAGCTGCTACGTCGTGGTCTGGGCCTAAGCAAGGAAGGCAGTAGGAGTGGAAATCCTTATGAGGTATTTGTTTCCCACAAGTTAAACAATTATTTACTTTTTCTGACATCGGCTGAGGCAAGAAAGAGTCCCCAACAGGGCACTTAGCTTTTTAGAAGTCTTCGGTAGTAGAAATCTCTGGATCTGACCGACCGGCACTTGCGAACAGCTTCTGCTTCGGGCACCACGCGGCAAGAAAGACTGAGGAAAATGGCGTCGGCTGATGCCTTTATACCCAATTGACAGCAGCAATGACGTCGGGTGAACTGCGACATCAGCCGAGGCCAGACCCAGACTTTGGAATCCGGCCGACCGAAGGGCTGCCTGAGGCAGGACAACCCATTTGTTAGGACTGCAGATGCATCCTTGAAGGACATCCCATTTGTCTTTGGTGATCATATGCCAATTGTGACTGAAAAGTGCCAGTTTCCCCCCCAAGGGGGCTGCCAAAAGAGAAGTGTTTGGCAGCTGTAGTGGGAAGTCATTGGGACTGCTTTTTGTAAGGTTGAGGCCTGTCTTCCCCTTCTTTCTGGGTTGAAGCACCCCATTGTCGAGGCCTGTAAGTACCTTGTGGTTGACCTCTGCCTCTTGGACGTCTGTATCTGCCCCTTTGAGGTCTGTCTGATACTGGAAAGGACCAATTTTTTGTTGGCCAATTTCTGCTAAATCGAGGAGGCTGAACCTGTAAGAAATCCTTCACCGTTTGCATAGATTTTGCTTTATCCTCCATTTTCTTTAATACCTCTTCTGCCTTAACTCCAAATAAAACATCCTGCTGCAAAGGTGCATCCAATAGTTTTGCTTTAACATGATCTGGTAAAGTCAGCTCTTTTAACCAAGCATGTCTTCTAATGACAGTCCCTGTAACTGCTGCTCTACAGGAGGCCTCTAATGAATCAAAACCACATTGCAATGTATGTTTTCCCACTTGTTCAGCTGTATGCAATAAATCCTGCATTTCCTTATAGTTAGGAAGATCTGAATTTGGAAGCATTTTTTTGTTTCAACTGAGACATCAAATATTGCTGATATTTAAGCATGTGAAACTGGCAATTTAAGGCTCTCATTGCTAAAGTTGCAGATGTATATACTTTCTTCCCCCATCTGTCTAATGCTCTTGAATCTCTGTCAGAGGGAACTGGATTTTTAGCCGTGGAAGCCTTTACCCCTTTGGGACCCTGGGAAATAGTTTCTGGGTCAGCAGCAGGGTTTTTATAAAGAAATTTGCGAGAGTCAGGGACTCTGTAGTACCTGTCTGGCTTGACTGGAGCATGGGGTAAAGAATCAAGATTTAAACTGGATTCAGAGAACACATCATTCACAATATCTAACACTGGCGGAATGGCTAGGGGTCTGTGTTGAGGTAATAAAAGGAAATCTCTGAGCCTTTTCTTGGATTCTGAATAATCCTGGCCCTCCCAATGGAAATGCTCCCTCATGGTATGTAAGGTTTCCCCCAAAGGAGTAGTCCTCTGGTGGAGAGGCTGAAGGAATTGATTCCTCAGTATCAGAATCCTCATAAGGGGATAAAGAGTATCCTTGGTCTGAAGATGAATCTGAAGAGATGGACACCTGGTCGGATGAGTCATAGTCTGCATCCTGTCTTGGCCTTTTAGCAGGAGGCGGTTGGGATCCCCTGATCAGAGTAATTAGGTCACTGGCCATTTTGAGCATCTGTTTCTTAGGCATGGAGGCCTGTCCTGGTGAATGTAGAAGCTGTTTCTTAGTTTTTAAAGGGGTTTTAGATTTAGCAGAAGATTTAATGGTTAACTGAGTAGGTATGAAAACACCCTTTGAAGCTGTGGGTTTTTCAGCTACTCCGGATCCCTCTGAAGGGATAGTCTCTGTAGGCCGTACATCTGGTGTATCCGAAGGCCCAGCCATCTCCACGTGGGAGTCAGAGGCGGCCTGTGGTTCCGAAGAAGCGGTCGTCAGGGGCTGCGAAGGCGCCTCGCTGAAAACTGGAGAACCGGCGACTGGCCTAGAAGAGGCTTCGTGGTCAGTTTTGGGCCTCGGATACCTGTCCTT
This sequence comes from Protopterus annectens, assembly GCF_019279795.1. NCBI lineage: Eukaryota > Metazoa > Chordata > Ceratodontiformes > Protopteridae > Protopterus > Protopterus annectens. The sequence continues at coordinate 688,428,756 of NC_056734.1, read as the reverse complement.
GTCTTTGCACTTTTTGTGAATTCAAGTCGTCGGTTGTTCCGACGGCATGGTGTAATTGAATTTTCTGCCAAAATAATGTCGGGCAAAATCAAACCGACGTTTAATAGTGTACTTGTTAAACCTAGCACAAAACCGACAACCTGTGACGTCGTGGTCTGGGCCTAGGCATGGGATACAATAAGAATGGAAATCCTTATGAGGTATTTCCTTCCCACAAGAAATACAATTACTAACATGTCCTTCATGGATGCATCTGCAGTCATAACAACTGGGTTGTCCTGTCGTCAGGCAGCCCTTCAGTCGGCCGGATTCCAAAGTCCGGGTCCGGCTTCGGCTGATGTCGCACTTCACTCGACGTCATCTCTGTTGGTCTTCGGGTATAAAAGCATCAGCCGACGCCATTTTCCTCAGTCTTTCTTGCCGCGTGGCGCCCGAAGCAGAAGCTGTTCGCAAGTGCCGGTCGGTCGGATCCAGAGATTACTTCTACCGAATACTACTTCGAAGACTTCTAAAGCTAAGTACCCCGTTGGGGACTCTTTCTTGCCTCAGCCGATGTCAGAAAAAGTTAATAATTGTTTAACCTGTGGGAAACAAATACCTCATAAAGATTTCCACTCTTATTGTCTGCCTTGTTTAGGCCCAGCCCACGTAGCAGCCTGTTCGGCCTGTGCTTCTTTCAACCGGCAACGCTTAGGCGTCGGTCGGAGTTTGCAGAACAGTTTTTCGGTTCTGATTTTGCGTACATTATGCCGCCGGATCCTCCGACTACCCAATCTGCCAAAAAACGCAAAGATAAAGACCGACACTTGCGGTCCGCGGTTTCGGCCGAAACCATGGTTAAGCAAACATGAGTGTCTCGGTTTTGGCGAAACCGAGAAAACTGATCAAAGTACAGCTGAACCTATCTCTACAACTGAGGCCCCTGCTACCACTCTTGAATCGGCCTCAGAAATTTTATCCACTACGGTGGTTGCCACTGACTTATCAGACACCATTCCCTTGGATGTCTCTACCCCAGCACGTGGTGCTGCTAGGCCTCCAGCAGCCATGTCCATTAAGGCCTTCGCCAGGGCTAAAGCAGCCAAGACTACTAAGACAGTGCCTGTCAAACCCCCCACAACCAGGCCCTCTTCTAGTTCTCAAATGCTTACTTTGGCAGAAGATTTAATTTCATTAATTAGAGGATCTCAATCTCACCCAGACAGGGCCTCTCAGCCCCAGAGAAGAGACCTAGGCCAGAGGCCCGTGAGCCAGTGTCCTCTGATGTTTCTGCTGACGAATCAGACATAACTGACCAGCCAGAGGCTCCTTTCTCCAATTTTGAAGATTCTGATGCTGAAGAATCCATTCCAGCTGCTTCCCCACCAGAAGAATTCTCCTTTGGGGAAACCTTACATGCCATGCGAGAGCAGTTCCAATGGCAGCAACAGGATTTTTCAGACTCCAGAAAGACTTAGGACCTTTCTGCACCTCCCACAGCACAGGCCCTTAGCTATACCTCCTGTTCTCTCTGTGGTGGATGATGCTTTCAATGATGTCTGCTCCGCTCCAGATTCTTTACCCCCAGCCCCTGCCAAACCAGACAGATTTTACAGGGTGCCAGATACTCATCACCACCTTTACAAGGCCCCACTTGCAGACCCGAAACTATATCCCAGGGTCCCAAGGCAGTAGCAGCGACCATAGCTAAAAACCCTATTCCTTCTGAAAGGGAAGCAAGGTCATTAGACAGATGGGGTAAAAGGTCTACACTTCAGCTACTCTCTCAGCTAGAGCTTTAAACTGTCAGTTTCACATGATACAATACCAAGAGTTTATGCTTGATCAGTTAACTAAAAACTAACCACTGATGAATCTCTTGATAAGAAATATGTATTAGAAATGGTAAATACCATACAACAGGTTAGCAACCATTCCTTAAAATGTGGCTATGATGCACTGGAGGCTTCATTTAGATCAGCCATGACTGGCACAGTGATAAGAAGGCATGCATGGCTAAAGGAGCAAGCTTTACGGATCATGTTAAAGCTAAGTTGCTAGATGCTCCTATGGATAAGACAAGTTTGTTTGGTACACCTGCCCAGCAGGTTATGAAGAAAATGGAAGAAAAGGCAAAATCTGTTCAAACGGTTAAAGATTTCTTGCAGGTTCAACCCCAAGGTTTAGCAGGAACTGGCCTGCCAAAATTGGTCCTTTCCTGACTCCACAAAATTTCAAAGGGGCAGGAATAGACGTTCCAGAGGCAGAAACCAATCCAGAGGAGGTGCCTACAGAGGACGACAGTGGCAAGGTAACAACAGAGGCACAGACACAACCACTGCCACTACATCAGCACAACCACAGTGACTTAACCCTAAATCCGCCTACCAGGGAACAAATAGCAGCTCCTCTAGGCGGAAAGTTAACCTTATTTTCAAAGAACTGGCACTACATAACAAAAGACAAGTGGATTTTACAAACCATAGATCAAGGTTACCGGTTTCACTTCCACACTTTACCAGTCAAAAGAGGAATGCCAAATCTACCTTCAAATCAAAAAACAGAGGCACTACAACAGATAATGGAGTTAGCAAACATGAGAGCTGTGGAAAGAGTGCCAACAGCAGAGCAAGGAAAGGGGTTCTACTCCAGACTATTCCTAGTTCCAAGAAAGGAAAAAGTTGGAGACCAATTCTCGACCTGTCCACCTTAAATACATACATCATTGTCCCAAAATTCAAAATGCTGACCCTACAGCAACTTCTTCCCATGCTGGGCAAGGAGTCTTGGCTGGTAACTCTAGATCTCAAGGAGGCATACCTGCACGTCCCCATTCGACCAATCTGCAGAAGATACCTCAGATTTCTTGCAGGATCAGAGCACTATCAATTCTCAGCATTGCCCTTTGGCTTATCTACTGCCCAGAGTATTCACAAAATGCCTGGCATCAGTAATCGCCCATTGCAGACTACAGGGAATTCAAATTTACCCATACCTGGACGACTGCCTGCTACAAGGGGACAACAAAAGCAAGCTGACAACAGATTTACAAAGGGTCATTTACTTGCTACAAGCACTGGGATACACAGTCAATTTACAAAAGTCAAGGCTGATACCATCCCAAACAAGGACATTCTTGGGCGAATTGGACACAGTAAAACAAATGGCATTCCTGACTACAGAAAAACAAAAGAACTCCCTCTTTACTTCTTGGCACTAACAAAACTGAACAAGTTAACAGCAAGAAAAGTACTGCAGGCCTTGGGCTTCATGGCATCATGCATAATCTTGGTCCCATTTGCCAGACTACATATGAGAAAACTACAGTGGTACCTAAAGAATTTATGGTCCCAACACAGACACAGCCTAGAAACAGAAATCCCACTAATTCCATGCTTAAAGCAGGAGTTCCTATGGTGGGCTCAGGCATGTCAGTCAAACCCAGGCCTACCCTTTCGCAGATGTCAAGCAAGCCAGACCATCACAACAGACGCTTCAGACCTAGGATGGGGGGCCCACATGCTGGACAAATGCGTGCAAGGATTGTGGACACAGGATCAACTTCACCTGCACATCAACCTAAAAGAAATGCTGGCAGTAAAACTGGCAATCCAAAAGTTCAAACCATTTCTCCAAGAGGGCCAGTTGATGATAAGGACAGACAACACCACAGTCATGTGGTACATCAACAAACAGGGAGGCACTCATTCATACCCCTATGCAGAATGACTTTGGAGCTGTGGACCCTGGCACTCAGCTACAACATCCAGTTACAGGCAATATTTGTACCGGGAAAAGAAAATACTCTAGCAGACATATTAAGCAGAACCACATCGGATGCCCACGAATGGAAGCTGCACCCGGACATCTTCAAGACCATCTCAAAGAAATGGGGAATGCCTCAGATAGATCTATTCGCATCACCTCTCAATCACCAGCTCAAAAGTTCTGCACAAGGACATTCCACCCACTACCATGGAAAGTGGATTCGCTCTCCTTCAGCTGGAAAGGCCTAACAGCATATGCATTCCCACCTCTTCCTTGATAGACAAAGTACTACTAAAAATCAAGGAAGAACGTCCAAAGATAATCCTGATAGCTCCAAACTGGCCAAGACAACACTGGTACCCACTGCTGAGGAGCATGTCTCGTAACAATATGTGGCCAATACCCTGATGCCTTTGATGTTAACTCAGAACAGCTACAGCATCATACATCCAAACCTAAAAACGTTGCAACTGACTGCATGGAACATCACATAGCAGCAGCTAATCCAGAACTTTCCCAAAGAGTTAAAGACATTATTCTTGAAGCACGCAGACCTTCAACAAGAAGGAACTATGCTGGAAAATGGAAAAGGTTTGTCATTTGGAGTACGGAAAGAGGAAAAGATGTGTCAAACATAGATATGCCTAACATTCTGGAGTATCTGGCGAACTTCTTCATTCAGGCCTGTCCTACTCCTCCATCAAGATACATGCATCAGCTATTTCAGCAGAATACAGCTTTGATCCACCTGTTTTTCGCACCCTTTGCTCAGGCAGTTCCTCAGAGGAATCAAGAATGTAAAACCTCCAAGGAAACCACCATTACCAGCTTGGGACTTAAACTTTGTGCTAGAAAAGTTGACACTATCACCCTTTGAACCAGCAGCAACAGCAGACCTACAACACCTGTCATGGAAAACTGCTTTCCTACTGGCAATTACTTCAGCAAGGAGGGTTTCAGAACTACAGGCCTTAATGGCAGTGCAACCCTTCCTAATCTTCCACCAAGATAGAGTGTCCATGAGGACTAATCCTACATTTATGCCTAAGGTGGTATCCAGAGTGTCTTTAAACCAGGCAATCCACCTACCTACCTTCTTTCCCAACCCACAAAACAGAGGGTTAAGAATACTGCATACCTTGGCTGTACATAAACAGCTACGCTACTACTTGGACAGAACAAAAATAGCAGAAAGACTGACCAACTTTTGTAGCCTATGCAACAGGAAGGGAAGGAAAAGCTATTTCCAAACAGACAATCTCCAAATGGATAGGAAATTGCATACGATTCTGTTACTCCTTCCATGGAAAACCAATTCCACAGAACATAAGACCTCATTCTACAAGGGCAACAGCCACTACCACAGCCTTCTTACGAGGAGTGGCAACCAAAGACATTATTGAGGCGGCTACTTGGACCTCCGTGCATACATTTGCCAAGCATTATAATTTGCCTCTATATTCCAGATCCCGAGCAGGGTTTGCCACTGCTGTACTGCAAGGGATCCTAAACACACCATAATCTACTTTTATCCTCCTCCCTAGTTGGCTATGGTATTCTACCCAGTTGTTATGACTGCAGATGCATCCATGAAGGACATAGTACAGTTTTGTACCTACCATAAATGTAGATGTCCGAACTGGATAGCATCTGCAGTCAGGATTACCCTCCCTCCTTCCCTCTGTGGTACTCCTAGGGTGTTTACCCTCCTAATAGCTAGCTGGTGGGGGGGAGTCTTTTATGGTGTATTTGTTTGTATATATGTACATACATGCTTATTTTGTGTTTACATCTATCTTTTGGAAACATTGGCATCTATCCAAATTTTAGCCTTCAAGAGGGCTACTGGCATCTGGGGCAAGAAACACTGAGGAAAATGGCGTCGGCTGATGCTTTTATACCCGAAGACCAACAGAGATGACGTCGAGTGAAGTGCGACATCAGCCGAAGCCGGACCCGGACTTTGGAATCCGGCCGACTGAAGGGCTGCCTGATGACAGGACAACCCAGTTGTTATGACTGCAGATGCTATCCAGTTCGGACATCTACATTTATGGTAGGTACAAAACTGTACTTTTTACTGACATCGGTCTGAGGCAAGAAAACGTTTCCCCAACGGGGTACTTAGGTTTGTAGAAGACTTCGGTTCTGGATTCGGAATGAAAATCTCAGGAGTTGGCCGCCGGCACTTGCGAACTGCTTTTGCTTCGGGCACCGTGCGGCAAGAAAGACTAAAGAAAATGGCGTCGGTTGCATCATATATACCCCTGGCGCACTAATGTCAGGGAAGAAGCGACAGCAACCGACGCTGGACCAAGACTTTGGAACTCGGGCTGACTGAGGGACTGCCTGACGGCAGGATAACCTAAGTGTAATGACTGCAGCAGTGTAACATGATGAACATCTGGGTATTTGTGTACGACTCAGAAAGGCAGGCTACTTCTCTGGGAAAAGTAGTCCTAGGCTATTCTTCAGCTGTGCATTCCAGATCAGTTTGTGGTAATTTCTGCACGTGTACAATTATACCTGTGAAATATGGCACTGTGACTGGTGCTGGTGCCATTATATTTTAAATATAAATCTTTTAAATGTCAGTCTAGTCTTTTCATTATATTTCTAATAGATACCACAAGATTCTACACCATGTGCGGTATTGTACTGTAGCAATTTGTCTACCACAAGCACATTCACCAATAGTCAGGAAAAGACAACATACCCATCACTTCAGAAAAATGTGAAGATTTTTTTTCACTTGAAGAAATGGACATGATACCGTAACAGCAAATAAACAAGTTATTGTAATGCAAAATCTATTTTCCAATAGTTATCTGGCAGCAAGAAGAACTGAAGACATTGAATGTTAATGCTGAATTTATAGAGGAGTCTCATGTCACATTCTTCAGTACCATCACAAGTGTGAAACCACCTTTAACCTTCACAGAAGTCAGGTGCAACTTTGTAAAACTGAAAGGACCAGTACAACTCAAAATGACAGTAAACCCACATGAAGTAATTTACTGATACAGTGAGTGTTCCCATTAGAAGTCCACAAAAACATATATATACATATACATATACACATATATATATATATATATATATATATATATATATATATATATATATTATAACTCACCAGATTTGTACAGTGGCAATTCATTTCACCTAAGAAGGCAGACTGAGCACTCCTGGACAGTACACTCACCTACCAGAAGACTTGAAAGGATCTTACAGTAGTCTGTGCAGCATCCAAAGATGCTTTCTGCCAGTTTGTGCAGATCTAAGCTTTCAGAAAAGCAACATAAATGCATCAGACTTACTAAAATAAAGTGCGTTCTTTTGCTTAATCAATGAAGGATATCATTGTGGAATGCCCTTTATGTTCACTGAAGGTATGGCAGATACTACTTACACATCTTCCAAAAGGAACAAAGAGACTCTATAAGCAAATAAATTTTTGATTTAAGATAATGTAGTGGTGCAACACTGTGGCAAATGGCTTCTGATGTTAAAACTCTGAAGCAAGCAAATACTGGGCATAATCGTCTGTTTATGATAAAATGCCACTCTATGGTAACATGACAACTGGAATTATGATGCTGGGGCTACAGTTTGGTCCACTGATGACCATTCATCTAAAGCCCATTCAATCTAGATGGGCAAATGTAGCTTTCAGATTTAATTGTCTCTGTGGTGACACAAAGCACCTCCATCCCCCTAGTGCAAATGGGAACACCCTGAACTTCACCCATTTAATTATAACTAATTCTGATATCAAAATCTTGCAGAAACTTGCTGTTTTAAAAGTGTGACAACTCTGTTCAAAATTACCTGAGCATAATCAAACAGGATTCTGGGAAAATCATTGACCAGGTAATGGAATACTGATGCCAACTACAAGTATCAAAACCAAAGGTACTGCATTTGTAAAAAACAACCATAAATGTGAATTACAGCTTACATTCTGACAAGTTTATAACAGAGATCAAACCTATCTTAATTGTGTCAGGAACTCTTCCGTGGCAAATGCTGTAAACTCATGGACTCTGAAAATCTAGTCACTAGTGAGGCATTTTTATGATGGTTCCTATATATATATATATATATATATATATATATATATATATATATATACATCTATATATATAAACATATATATATATATATATATATATATATATACATCTATATATATAAACATATATATATATATATACACACACACACACACACACACACACACACATATATATATATATATAGATAGATATAGATATAAATATATATAAATATATATATATATATATATATATATATATATATATATATATATTCATACACACACACATACACAATTTAATTTTGTTGCCTTTGTAATCTCAATGACTCCCTCTAGTCAGCAGTTCCTGCATTCAGTTTTCATACAGAATACTTTAGTTTGTAGTACCAGAAACATCCATTCAAATAAATGACAAGGAACATGAGCCTTTGATATCACTGAACGTCATAAAAATAAAAGATACTGCTACAAAAGAAAACCACAGAATTTCAGAACATACTGACAGAAGGAAAAAGAAATTAAGAGGCAACTAACTATCCATCCCTGCAAAATATGTTTAAATCCTATTTAAACCTTTGACTGTGGTAAAAAATTCACACTAATATCACCAGATTAGTAATGCTGCTGAAAATTATGTATCATATTTATTTTTAACTAAACACATAACTTGTAAATTCTTCACAAATAAGTTAAATAAAATGTTTACAATATTTTTATGTCAAAGAAGAGCTGAAAAACAGATGCATAATTATGCGAGGTACATTTTCATATGATTTAATAGTTGCCTTACATTTTAAGTGTCTTACAATTATATTCTCTCAATTAGCAAACTATAGTGTACTGACAAATAGCCGAAGGCAAAGTAAATGCTAAATGAGTTAAGGGATGTTATGCTGGAAAGTCTAGTTTCACAAAATTAATGAATTGTGGCAGATATCTAGTTGAAATTGGACTAATCAAATAAGGAACAGTTACACTTTGGCCTTCTCAAACTGGGGGATGAGTTTTTGCAAGGCTCTCTGTGACACAGTATGGACTGATACTGAAAGTTACAAGGTTGAAGGACAATAAATTTAAACCTTGAATCACCACCAGAAAGAATAGACCAGAATCTACAAAGTAATGATTTAGTGCTTTCGTTTTTAATAAAAACTTCTTCAGAATGACAAATAGAAAGAAGCTGACCCTATTTATACACTCACATACACCCTTTTCTCCAATTACTTACAAGCAATTAATTAATAAAGTGATGACGTCACAAAAACAGTTGAATCTAAAAGACACAAAGTTGCATGAATACAAAATACCATACATGTGTATATACACACATAAAAATACAATACTGAAATAACCACGAATTCCGTCTTATGTATAAATATATATATATATATATATATATATATATATATATATATATATATATATAAGTTTATGATTGTACATATCCTTCTGCTTTTAATCTAAGTATAGAACTAATAGAAATATTACTGTTTAGCCCTGGTTCTTGTGTTGCATTGGTTCTCAGCTGCCACCTGAGTTCCTTAGCCTCTAGGTAGTCGTTGAGAGGTCCACCTCTTTCACCTAATGCAACTTGCTCTAGAATGGAAAACTTAAAATAATGTAATTCATTGTTTTTAATATGCAAATTTAAATTTAAAAGTTGTGTCTTTTTTGTATACAATGTTGGGCACCTTTCCCACTGTATCTGTATATTCCTTATTGATATTAAACACATTCCAATTATGTTGTATAATTTGTCTAATATCTGTGAACTGCTTGTTATTGCAGCTTTATTAAAGGTTTTGGGCTCAATGCACCTGTCACCTGTATAAGCAGTTTCCATACCTTTACCTAATAGTGGGAAAAAATGTCCATTTTCTCTCTTATTAACCACTTCTTGTAATATTTTTTCTACAAATTCTAAGGGGTAACCCTTCTTTACTAACATATCAGTAAGTATGTTAATTTTATCTAAAAAATCACTGTGGTTTGATACCATCCTGGCTAATCTTACCCCTTGTCCTTTTACCAAAGCCTTCTTTTGATGTACAGGATGAAAACTACCAAAATGCAATAATGTGTTAGAATAAGTGGGTTTTCGAAATATAGTTGTCTCAAAACATTTACCCAAATTGTTTTTACTTACAGTGATATCTAAGTAGTCTATTTTATCGTGTGAAATGGTATGTGAAAATTCTAGGAAATCTGTACTTTCATCAATAAATGTCAAAAATTGTTTAAGTATATCTTCACTGTTGTTCCATAAGATTATTATATCATCTAAATAGCAGTCATAATAGCTCCAATATTTTGCAAAGGGACTAGTAAATATGTATTCCACTTCCCAAAATGCTAAAACAATGTTAAATGCTTATACAGGTAACAGGTGCATTGAGCCCAAAACCTTTAATAAAGCTGCAATTTTTAAATATAACAAGCAGTTCACAGATATTAGACAAATTATACAACATAATTGGAATGTGTTTAATATCAATAAGGAATATACAGATACAGTGGGAAAGGTGCCCAACATTGTATACAAAATAGACACAACTTTGAAGAACATGACAGAGAGGTCATATGAAGGGTACTGTGGAAACAAAGGCATGTACAAATGCGGATTTTGTATGCAATGCCAATACATAACTGAAGGGACTGAGATCTTTATCCCAAACTATGGGAAATTTGTATACAAGAAGAAATATTCTTGTAATAGTAAGGCAGTCGTCTATTTAGCAACGTGTTCCCAATGTCCTAGTTTTTACATAGGGAAGATGATTAATGCACTTAGAAGCAGAGTGTATCAACACTATTATGACATCAAAAAACAAGACATGAAGAATGTCATGGCTTTGCATATTAAAAACAATGAAGGACATTATTTTAAATTTTCCATTCTAGAGCAAGTTGCATTAGGTGAAAGAGGTGGACCTCTCAACGACTACCTGGAGGCTAAGGAACTCAGGTGGCAGCTGAGAACCAATGCAACACAAGAACCAGGGCTAAACAGTAATATTTCTATTAGTTCTACACTTAGATTAAAAGCAGAAGGATGCATACAATCATAAACATATATATATATATATATATATATATATATATATATATATATATATAATTTTTTTTATACACATAAGATGGAATTCGTGGTTCTTTCAGTATTGTATTTTTATGTGTGTATACATACATGTATGGTATTTTGTATTCATGCAACTTTTTGCCTTTTAGATTCAACTGTTTTTGTGACATCATCACATTATTAATTAATTGCTTGTAAGTAATTGGAGAAAAGGGTGTATGTGAGTGTATAAATAGGGTCAGCTTCTTTCTATTTGTCATTCGGAAGAAGTTTTTAATAAAAACGAAAGCGCTAAATCATATTACTTTGTGGATTCTGGTCTATTCTTTCTGGTGGTGATTCAAGGTTTATTGAAAGGTTTGTGGTGTTTCAATAAATTTAAACACAGGTGGCTCATGAATTTATAATACATATTTGTGAACTGTTCACGTAAAGCTCTAAGTGAGAAGCAGGAGGGTTAACAATATTTTAAAATGCAGTTATTTGCTAAAAAAAGAAGTTATGTCTTACCATAATGTTCCATCTGTATTGTTGGAGAAGACAGCGGAAAAGGGGATTCCTGAGGGAATATGTCCTGCGGCCCTTGCACCTGGAGTCCACTAGATGCGACTTGTGGAACCAGTGTACCAGAGGAGGCGGCGGTACAGACAGTCCGGTATTGCCAGCAGCAGCAAAGGCCTTCTCTATCAGTTGGAAGGCTGGTCCACCCAAAGAGGAGTATATACCTAGGACAGGGGTCACCCCTCCTTTAAGTGGCTCAGCCTGCTGACTGGAGTCCCTGGATGGCTGTGGAGCAACAAGCTATGCGTGTCACAGCTGACATCCTGGGTTGTAGCAAAACTTTCCTGCCACGAAGGCAACTGCAATTCCTTAGTGAGATTCATAAAGGGAACCGCAGAAGGGGAAGACTGTGCTATATCCATGGACTTCAAAGGCAATGAAGGAGGAGAATAAGAAGGGGTTTTTGGAGATGGGTGATCACCTCCCAAGGAAGGATAGTTCCTGAGGTGTGTGATACCTCTGGCCAAGAGTACCTGGTCCACAAGACGCAACACATCATGTTCGGAAAGGCTTCTAGTGGACCTCACAGAGACTGAGGGAGAAACAGTCCTGTCCACAGAAGAGGCAGACTCGGTGCCCATCTGATCTGACCGCACCAAGGACAACAGTACCGAGAGAGACTGGACTACTGCTGTCTGCACCAAAGAAGTCATCAGTGCCGAGGTCATTGTCTGCACCGATACAGGGATCGGTGCCGAAGTGGTTGTCGGTGCCGAAGTGGTTGTCGGTGCCGAAGCTGGAACCGACAAAACTGGAGTCAACAATAAAGGCTTTGGTTCTGAGGAAGATCTCGGAGCCGACGCGGTCAAGGTCTGCGCCAACTAAACAGTCAGTGCCGATACAGTGGTAATGGTCTGAACAGAGGAGCCCCTCGATGCCGATATATAGAAGGCTGCAGGAGAAGACGGAGCCGAAATCGCTAATGGAGCCGAAGGCCTCGGTGCCGAAGGTCTAGGCACCGAAAGCACTGGGGCTGACAGAGAGCTCCAGAGCCAAAAATTTACCCTTTTTAGGTTTTGGTTGGTGAGAGTCCCCAGCTGGGGATGAAGGCAAAGATTTAGCCTTAGTAGAAAAGTACAGTTTTGTACCTACCATAAATGTAGATGTTCGAAGATCCACATTGCTGCAGTCCTTACATATGGGTAGTCCGCTGTCCTCGGTCGGCCCGAATACCAAAGTATTAGGCTGACGTCGGTCATGGGCGCTCAGAACTGACATCAGAGCGTCAGGGTATAAGAGCGCATGACCGACGTCATATCCTCAGTCTTTTCTTGCCCCAGATGTCAGAAGGCCCTAAAAAGAAAGGCCACAGCCAAAAACAGAATACTTTCCAAAAACAAAATATGTACAAATCATAGCTACCACCCAAACCATACAACCATTCCAAACTATAGAGGGGAAGGAGGGAGGGTTAATTGGACTGCAGCAATGTGGATCTTCGAACATCTACATTTATGGTAGGTACAAAACTGTACTATGTTCTTCATCTCACATTGCTGCAGTCCTTACATATGGGTAGAATCCCAAAGCAGAGGTAAAGGGAGGTTGGCAAAATCATAAAGCATTAGGAGCTGCTAAAATGCCCTGTAATATTGCAGTGGCAAAACCAGCCCTAGATTAAGAATAAAGAGGAAGGTGGTAATGTTTAGAAAAAGTATGCACTGAACTCCAAGTAGCTGCTTCCAAAATATCTTTAGTAGCCACCCCCCTTAAAAAGGCTGTAGAGGTAGCAGTAGCCCTAGTGGAATGAGGCCTGATTCCAGCCGGAATCTCCTTACCATGATGGGAATAACAGAAAGCAATGCAAAAACCAATCCACTTAGAAATAGTTTGCTTAGAAACAGGCTTTCCCTGAGAACCCAAGGCAAAAGAAACAAACAACTGCTGAGACTGTCTGAACCCTTTAGTTCTGCTCAAATAATAACGCAACTGCCTGTGAATATCCAAAGTGTGCAAAATCTTCTCCCCTTTATTTTGGGGATCTGCATAAAAAGTAGGCAAATGAATAGTTTGGTTCAAGGCCACACTAGAAACCACCTTAGGCATAAAAGTAGGATTAGTACGTAAAGATACCCTATCCTTATGAAAGATTAGGAAGGGTTCAACTGCCATAAGGGCCTGTAATTCAGAAACCCTTCTTGCAGACGTGATGGCCAACAAAAAGGCAGTCTTCCAGGACAAAAACTTCAATTCGGCAGTAGCTGCAGGCTCAAAAGGAGGTAAAGTAAGTTTTTCCAACACAAAATTGAGATCCCAGGCAGGAGTAGGAGCTCTACGTGGGGGTCTTATGTTCTTTGCCCCTCTAAGAAATTGCTTAAACAAAGGATGAGAGAACAAAGGAGGGTCACAGTCATAGTGAGCAGAAATGGCTGCAGCATGAACCTTTATAGAGGAGAAAGACAAACCCTTGTCTAATAAATGTGTAAGGTATTGAAGAGAAACACTTAAATCAGGCTTGGAAACATCAAAGTCCTTTGCTTTGCTCCAAACAAAAAACCTCCTCCATTTATCAGCGTAAACTTTCCTTGTACTAGGCCTTCTGGCCTCCAAAATAACATTCAAAACTTGTTGTGGAAGCTGAGACCCTCCAGGGTCTAGAACAGAATACGCCAGGCTGTTCGATGCAGGGACTGAATCCTGACATTGAGGAAATGATTGCCTTCCTGTGACAAAAGGTGCGGAATCGAAGGCAAAGGCCATGGAGGCTCCTGTACTAAACTTCTCAGCAGAGGGTACCAGTGCTGTCGAGGCCAATCTGGAGCTATCAGAATCATGGATGGCTTGTCTTGTCTGGCCTTCAAGAGTACCTTTGGGAGGAGAGGCAGAGGTGGAAAGGCATAGACGTGAAGATTGCTCCAACTGAATGATAGAGCATCCACCTTCCAAGCTGTGTGATGAAACATTTTTGTGCAAAACTTTGGCAACTGGAAATTTAGTGGAGAAGCGAACAGATCTATGTCTGGAGTTCCCCATAACACTGTCAACCTTCGAAATACATGAGGATCCAATTTCCACTCGTGGGGATCCACTATCTGCCTGCTCAACACATCTGCTAAGGAGTTCTGTGCTCCTGGTAGAAACCTTGCCTGAAGATTGAGGTGTAAACTGAGAGCAGTCTCCCACAAAATCATCGCTTGTCTGCAAAGAGGGTACGAATGTGTTCCCGCTTGCTTGTTGATGTACCACATGACAGTTGTGTTGTCTGTTTGAATCAACACCTGCCCTGGGTGAAGTAAATCTTTGAAAGCCATCAATGCAAATTGGACTGCTAACATTTCCTTCAAGTTGATATGCAAATGTTGAAGTCTGGCAGGCCACGTGTCTTGAACCCATTTTCCATTGAGGTGTGCTCCCCAAGCCTTGTCCGAGGCATCTGTTGTTAGAATCTGACTCGCCTCTGGTCGGGTCACAGAGAGTCCCTTGTTTAGGTGACATTCCTGAGCCCACCACAAAAATTCCTTTTGAATGCAAGGTATTATTTGAATGACAGTGTCCAGATCTTGGCAGTGTTGTGTCCATACGTTCTTGAGATACCATTGGAGCTTCCTCATATGCAGTTTGGCATTGGGAAGCACCAGGATACAAGATGCCATGAACCCCAAGGCCTGAAGGACTGTCCTTGCAGTCAGCCTGGACCGTAGAGACAATCGTTGGAAGTAAAGAGTAAGGTTCTTTTGCTTGTCCGGGGTCAAAAAAGCCATCTGGGAAGCTGTATTCAGTCTCACACCCAGAAAGCACATTTCCTGAGAGGGTACTAGACTGGACTTTGTTTCGTTCACAGAATACCCTAGGCACCTTAACACTGCCATCACATACTGTATATGATGAAGAAGTTCGTACTTGTGTTGAGCAAGAATCAGGCAATCGTCCAAATAAGGATAAATTTGTATTCCTCTCAACCTGAAGAAGGCTATCACTGGAGCCAGAACCTTTGTGAACACCCTGGGCGCAGTAGATAAGCCAAAGGGCAATGCAGAGAACTGATAATGTAAAGTCCCAGCCCGAAAACACAGGTACTTCCTGCAACTGGGCCTGATAGGAACATGAAGATAAGCCTCTTTGAGATCCAGAGTTACCATCCAGTGATCTTTGCCCAACAGAGGTAAAAGCTGTTGCAACGTCAACATTTTGAACTTTGGAATGTCCAGGAATGTGTTGAGGATAGATAAATCCAAAATCGGTCTCCACGTGTTCCCTTTCTTTGGTACTAGAAACAGGCGAGAATAAAATCCTAGGCCCACTTCTGACAGAGGGACCGGCTGTATGGCTCCCATTTGAAGAAGTAAAGAAATCTGCTTGTAAGCCTCTACCCTTTGTTGAGGAGGAACGTCTGGCATACCTTTGAAAGGAGGCAATGTATGGAAATAAAACTTGTAACCTCGGTTTATAATGTCCAATACCCATTTGTCCTGGGTGACTAAAAGCCAGTTTTGTTTGAAGAGTGCTAACTTTCCTCCCAAAGGAGCTGCCAGGCAGGAAGAATCTGGCAGCTGAAAATGCAGGTCATTGGGCCTGTTTACGAAAGGACTGGCCCCTGCCCTCACCTGAAGACTGTGCAGGTGAACTCCATGTTCTAGGCCTGAAAGTACTCTGAGCTCTGCCCCTACCACGTCTAGATCTACCTCTAGACTGAGAATCAGAAGAAGGGTACGTCCACCCCTTAGTAGGCCAATTCCTACTAAACTTTGGAGGCTGCACCTGCAAGAAGTCTTTAACAGTCTGCATAGACTTAGCCTTGTCTTCCATCTTCTTCAAGACCGACTCCACAGGGGGACCAAATAAAACTTCAGACTGTAAAGGAGCATCCAAAATTCTAGTTTTAACATGCTCTGACAAATTCTGATCCTTAAGCCAGGCGTGCCTGCGAAGAACTGAACCAGTGGCAGCCACCCTGGAAGAAGCCTGTAAAGCATCAAAACCACACTGCAAAGAATGCTTACCCACCTGTTCAGAGACATGCACCAAATCCTGTAATTCCTTACACTCAATGCCCTCTGCCAAAGCATCCACTTTAGATTTTAGTTGAGTAAGGAGGAAATTCTGATACTTCAACATATGAAACTGGCAATTCAAAGCCCTCATTGCTAAAGTAGAAGAGGTATACACCTTTTTACCCCATCTATCCAAAGCTCTAGCCTCTTTATCTATAGGAACTGTATTCTTTACAACAGAAGCCCTGACACCCTTAGGTCCCTGGCTAATAGTTTCTGGGTCTGCCCTAGGACTCTTATACAGATATTTATGAGCCTCAGGTACTCTGTAATACCTGTCCGGTTTAACTGGCGCAGGAGGCAAAGAATCTGGATTAAGGGAAGCCTCAGAGAAAACATCTTGCACAACATCCAAAACAGGAGGTATAGCCAAGGGCCTATGTTGTGGTAAAAACAAGAACTCCCTAAGCCTCTTCCGTGAATCAGAGAAATCCTGACCTTCCCATTTAAAATGCTCCCTCATAGAATGAAGTGTTTCTGAGAAGGAAAAATCTTCTGGAGGAGAAGCAGAAGGAGTGGAATCCTCTGCATCAGAATCAGAATAAGTAGGAAAATCCTGAATGTCTTCAGCCAAGACTCTGAATCATCTGAGGCCTGTTCCAAACTCTCCACCTCCGGCTCCACTCTGGGCCTCTTATCAGGAGGGGGGCATAGAACCTCTTATCAAAGTAATTAAATCTTCTGCCATTTTAAGCATGTGCTTTTTAGGCACAGAACCTGCAGAACTAGGACTGACACCAGGGAAAGGTAAACTAGCCCTGCCTTTGGAAGAAGCCTTAGAAACAGAAGGAGAAGGCCTAATCCCCTTAGGTAAGGAAGGGAGAACAGAAACCTGAGAGGCCCCCTCAGCCTGACCTGCCTCCTGAGAGGCCACATCTTGCAAAATCAAAGTCTCCCCCTGAGACTCAACTGAAACCTCGGCCGGATCCACAGATTCCACCGTAGTTCCTAAGAGCCGGCGTCCGGAACGGACGACTCATCCTGTCTGGGTTTTAAAGATTTGTCTTTGCGCTTCTTCGCGGTAGCGGGCGTCGGAGGGTCCGACGGCATGGTATAATTACACCGCTTACCAAAGACTAGCCTAGCGCAATCTAACCTACGCTTGATGGTGCGCTTATTAAACTTAGCACAAAAGCGACACCCGACTACGTCGTGCTCAGGTCCCAAACAAGGAATACAAAGAGAGTGATAATCCCTATGCGGTATCTGTTTCCCACAAGAAATACAATTATTCACTTTTTCTGACATCCGGAATTAACTGAGGCAAGAAAAAACAAAAATATTCCCCAACGGGGTACTTAGCCCAACTTGGATTCGGTCTGAAACTCAGAATACGAAAATTTCAGAACGCCGAACGGCACTTGCAACGCTGCTTCTGCATCGGACCATGCGGCAAAAAAGACTGAGGATATGACGTCGGTCATGCGCTCTTATACCCTGACGCTCTGATGTCAGTTCTGAGCGCCCATGACCGACGTCAGCCTAATACTTTGGTATTCGGGCCGACCGAGGACAGCGGACTACCCATATGTAAGGACTGCAGCAATGTGAGATGAAGAACATCATCCATTTTCTTATGAGCTCTAGGAGGGGTTGAGACCTCCGACCCAGAAATAGCCTCTGAAAAGGGAGATTTTAGAAGTCCCTTCAGTATCAGCTTGTTTTTCCTTTCCAACAAAGTTCTATTAGAAAAGTTCTCACAAATAGTACAGGGTGGTTCAACAGATAAATGGGAAGCTCCCAAACAATAAACACGAGTATGCATCAGAAGTAGGCAGTTTGTGTCCACAATCAGAACACCGCTTAACCCCCCGGACTACCTTTTTTATCTGTCATGACAGCAAATTAATTAACAGAAAAATACCAACAATGGTACAAGAGAGTACCCGAAGGCATGAGAGAGAAAAGGGAAAAAGATTACCAACGATGGTAAAGAGAGAATACCTCGCGGTAAAAGTAGTAAGGAAAAAGCAGAAAAACCTGAAGAAATTATGAACGCTAGATGCAATAGGGTAAGAGACAAGAAAATATGAACTTTTCTGACATAAAAGTAATTTGTAAAGCAATTAAACAACAACTGACTGTACTTAGCTCAAGAGAAGTAGCTTGACACGACCGGATGGCAACGTAGCAAACGAAATCTGAGGTAACAGGGAGAGGGGGATTGTGGGTAAGAATTTAGCTCGAGAGTTTGAAGCTGACGCGAGCTTGGAAAATGGCCGGCTCGGTTTCGAGCTCGGAACCGATACCCATGTGTAAGGAATGAACGAGAATTAACAATATCAGATCTAATATTATGTCAAAATTCTGCATGGATGCACCTGATTAAAAAAAAAGTACAAAAAGGTAATATAACAAGTGTTTTTTTCTTTTTTTCCTTTAGGCTGATTATGAAGATTTTAGCAGGCAGTCTCCCAGCACTGTTTATGGAATAAACAAGTACTTTGCACACTCTGAAGTCATTCTTGAATGAGTCCAAAGATAAAATTCTTTGCTATTTAATTTGAATAACAAGTGGTGCCTCAAGACTGGGATTCTGAACTTTGATATTGTTAAAGGGCAGTGTGGAACAAATACATTCGGCCCAACAAAGGTTATATTGTGAATTCTACACTGCTTTGTATGGAATAGTCAGACTCAGATGCCTAACTATTCAGGCTGTGCAAATATGACAGACCAGGTGGGAAAACTGACTGTTGGGGAAAAAATTGTAGATAATTGCAGTTAAAAGAGTAGAGTAAGTGAATAACTGTTTTTTTTTCTCTTTTTTTGAATGGCTGAGTTTTTCTTGACAGTTTTCTGTAAAATAATAGTGGGAGGACCCCCACAGGAAGTAAGAAAAAGTTTATTAAATGTGTATGCGCATAGGAAGAATAATTTAACACAAGGAGGCAGTTAGTTTCAAAGGCGGTACCCTCAAGGGAAAACTAAAAGTTAAGAGGTATAAGAGGTACTGTGTGTTGTTAAATATAAGAGTGAGGAAAAGTTAAATCAAATTCATGAACCCATACCATGCTGGGACATAGGTGTGCATCGGTAAATCAAATTCCTAAGCCCACAGTACTTTCGTATATAGGTGTGAATGAGAGAAAATACCCTTAGAGGGTCCGAAAGACTGGTCCATTATGGACACAGTATCTAGCCTCCCTGTTATCCCGATCACAATGCAGGAGCTGTAATTTTGAGTTCATGACAGGACGAAAGCAAAGGGGTGCTGTGGGAAAAATCTGATCAAAACCCTTCCTCTGTCATTGCATAATGACAAAACTCCTGTCCTTCTCATCCCTTAATGGTGTGTGAGTTTGCGTAGTTATTTACCAGGATTCACAAGGTAAGTCATAATGGGGAAATAGGAACTACATTAAGTAGACAAGATCAAATCCCTGCGAAGAAAACACCTGCATATTTTATGTATCACAATTATGGGAAGGAAAGTTGTAACTATTTGAATGACTGATTTCACAAAAAAATTGCCCTGGTGAAGTCTTCTTCTTTCTGCTTTTCCCGGTTATGGGTCGCCACAGCGGATCACTCACCTGTCCGCTCATGATTGGCAGTGGAGTTTTACGGTGTCGAGTTGCCAGCCTGGCACCCAACCTTCTACAGAAGGCACACACGCACGCACTCACACCTAGGGCCAATTTAGAGTGTCCAATCCACCTACAGCATGTCTTTGGGAGGAAACCGGAGCACCCGGAGGAAACCCACGCGGCCACAGGGAAGACATGCAGACTCCGCACAGAAGGCACCCCAGCCGAGGATCGAACCAGAGAACCTCTTGCTGTGAGGCGACAACGCTAACTGCTGCACCACTGTGGCCGCAGAAGCATTTCCATTAAATGGGACTTGTGATAAGGATAAATTAGGGAATTTGAGGGGTATTTTGGAAAAAAACAGAAACAAAACAAATAGGGAATAATGGGCAGTATTTTATTAGTGGTATACTGAAGCCCTTAAAAGGGAAAAAGAATCAGCATTAAGGGGATTACAGGATACTAATAACAGCTTGTACAGCAGGTAAAAGAGGTTAAGAAAGCAGTATAGACCAGTAAAAAGGGATCCCTTCATCCTGTCTTGGTAGTTTGGAAGACACTGGGGATGGTTTTAAAACAGCAGGGACTCCAAAAGAAGATGATAATCCTCCAGTAGCTATTGCTCCCCCAGCCCCATATGCACCAGTAATGGTGGCTGTTGTACAAGATTCCACTGTTTCTCAGACCACTGCATTTCTGTCATTTGTCCATTGGACACCAGATCAGTGCAGTATTGTCACATCTCAACCTAGTTCTCCTGTTCAACCCTCATCTTCGGAACAAGTATCTGGGGTTGGAGAGGCTTTGTCTTATTATTATTATTATTTCCAACAAGTTTCCCTCCTCTCTGACAGGAGCACTAGTATTTGACACACCCTTGGTGCTCACACAACAGGGTAGGACAAGAGCTGTTGTCTCTGGAGAGGATCTTTCGGTACCACTTAGAGAAATATTGGGGGCCAATAATAGAGAGCTTGTTCATCGCCCTTGGACTCCTGCTGGTC
Source organism: Protopterus annectens (assembly GCF_019279795.1). Classification (NCBI taxonomy): domain Eukaryota; kingdom Metazoa; phylum Chordata; order Ceratodontiformes; family Protopteridae; genus Protopterus; species Protopterus annectens. The sequence goes on along the minus strand of NC_056734.1, from coordinate 688,407,781 downwards.
TGCATACTATGTCAAAATGTTTTCCAAATACTACAGAAGATCTGTTGAGGTTTAAGAAGGAATTGAAAACTACAACAGAATTTTACAAACCTACTTTAACAGATTTGAATCAGCTGCTTCAGGTGGTCACTTCAAATGAAATAAGAAAAAAGTTACTTGAAAAGCCTGGAACAACAAACTTTACTCTCACAAGGAAAGCACTTATAGACAAAATGGTTGGGTTGTTAAATAAAATTACAGAACTATGTCAAGTCAAGACAGATTGGTCTAAGATACATGCACGCAAGCAAAGTAAAGGGGAAGCCCCTGCAGATTATTTGAGTTGTCTTAAAGCAGTGTTTGCTAGACATTCAGGAATACCAGAGCCAGAAGAACAAGCTAAGCCAGCTACTGCAGCTGCTTTTGTGCAGGGTCTGCAAGCCCCTGTACAAAATCAAATAAAGCAAGTGCTTATAGACTGGCAGGGAAAGGACTTGGGAGTCCTTACTGAATTCTGCAAATCACTGTACTGAGTATCAGGAATAACAGATAAAGGATACTGAGGTTAAGCTGTTAAATTTGCAAATAAGGCAGTTAGAAACCCCAAGGGAACGAGGCAGAGGCAAGGCAAGGGGGCGACGAGTTGCTATACGGTTTACTAAAAGGGCTGGTTGAGGGGAACACGGTGCAGCTGGTTAGCAACAAGCAGCTGGTTGTGCTCCTCCTGTCTCATCTGATGAATCTTGCTTCAACTGTGGTGAAGCAGGACATAGAGCATGTCCACACAAGTGAATGCAGAGAGTCCAAGATACTTGGTTTGAATGGTAGGTGAATTACAGCAATACTGCATTTCCTCAAGCACCTTCTCAAATTAGAAGGAGCCAGGAATCACCATACCGACTATGCCAGGGTAATGGAACAAAAATAAACCTTGATCCTCTGCTGCCAATACACTAAAAGGTACCCTATGTTAAGGTACAAATAAATTCAAAGGAAAATTCCTTTCCTGGACGAAACTGCAGCCACTAGGTCTGTACTTCAGATAGTCAGATACCGGTATCAAAACAAAGTGAAAGCAGCTGGGGTAACAAATGCTACTGTTACATATCCTGTTTCAGAACCTATACCTACTTCTTTAGGACCTACTGAGGAAAGACATTCTTTCCTTCAGAGTACCACTGCACTACTGAACTTGCAGGGAAGCAACTTACTATACATCAGAAGAGTGTATTTGCAGCTATGGTCATCTCAGGTACGCTGTCATGGTCATCTGATATCTTAGGGTAGTAGGCAGATGCTACCATCTCATATTAAAGGAACAGCTAAAGTCCCACAATCAACTACTCAAGAGTCAGCTCCTTTTTAGGTATGCCAGGATATTGTAGACAATGGATTTCTAACTATGCAAAAATTGCTAAACCGTTGACAGATCTCAAAACAGGACACAGCAGAGCCCCTCCCTTGGAATAGTGGGGAGAAAAATTAATTTTAGAATTCAAAGCAAGCTTTAGCTACTGCCCCACCTTTAGGTTGCCAGATTAGGGAAAGACTTTATCATTTTTTTTTTGTCATGAAAGAAATGAATTTACTCAGGGAGTGCCTGCACAAAAACATGGAGACAACTATTGTCCATTAACTTATTACAGTTAAGCACTTGAATCTGCTGCAAAAGGATTTCCACCATGTTTGAGGGTGGTGGCCACTGCCACCATTTTAGTCGATCTTGCACAATAATTGGTGTTCAGGCAAAAGTTTACGGCTGCAGTTCCTCATTCTGTATCATCTCTCTTACTTAAAATGAAAATTCAACTTTCTCGACTGCATGTTTAACTAGATATGAACTTACTCTTCCTTCTTATCCATCTGTTTCTCTCATATGCTGTCTTGTTCTATATATCTGCAGAGGGGCTATGGCGTCATCCGAATGGCCAACTGATGGCGTCTCCTTCCTTGCTACCTTACCTGGTAAGGGCATATCACTTATCAGCCTATGCAGGTAAGACAGCATTATTTAAACAAATATCCAAAGTTGGTATGCCCTTCATGTCTGGTCTTTGATTTTTCAGTATGTTAATAATTGTGCAGTATGTTTAGAACACAATGTTAGCAAAAATGCAAATATTAAAGCTGCATCTTTACCACCACCTTGGGGACTTTTTGTTAACGTGTAGCTAGACTTTGTCCAGATGCCAAAGGTGCATAATTTGCAGTATATATTTGTTGGTTTGTATGTCTTCCACATGGGTGGAAGCTTGCCCATGTCATAAAACAGATTCTTTAACAGTTATTAAAAAAATATTTTTGAATTTATTCCTAGGTTTGGTGTGACCTGCACTAGCAACAGTGAACAGAGGACACATTTCAATAACCAACTGACAAAATAATTATTTTTAACACTAGATTAAGTCTTCACTGCTCCAACTATCCACAGTCATCTGGATTGGAAGAGAGGGTCAACAGGACCCTTAAGAATAAGGTGGCAAAGATCTGTGTTGAAACAAATCTCGAATGGCCACAGGAACTCCCCTCAGCATTAATGAGTATGAGGAGTACATTAAATACTACTAGGAACAAAGTCCCTATGAGATATTAATGGAGAGACCCATGGCCCTTCCAGCTGTGACATCAAACGAAGAACTGACTCTAACTGATGATATTATGTTGTCTTACTGCACAAAACGTACTAATTTCTTGCAGCAGTACCACAGAACTGTACAAGAAGCCCTTCCTCAACCTCCTGACCAGTCCTGTCACCAACTGTGACTCAGTAACTGGGTTTATGTTAAAACTTTCCAAAGAAAGAGCTGTTTGAGTCTGAAGTGGAAAGGCCCTACTCAAGTGTTACTTACCACCTTTACTGCAGTACATTGTTCTAGTTTACCAACCTCGATTCATTCGTCACACTTTAAAAAAACTTGGCATGTGCAGACCCCCAGACAAATTATCTTTTTCAGCAAAGGGAGATCAAAGGATAAAGGATAAACCATCTGGCCCAGTGAAGAATTACAGAAAATCGACTCAGATGGCAAGTCCATGATGAATTCAGTAGCAATAGGTATTTCTATCTTGTTTTTTTTTTTTTTTTTTTTTTTTGCTGTATCCTCTTACAAACTGGTCAACAGAAAATAGTTTCCTGTTGGTTCTTTGACAACATGCCAGAGATTAAATGTGACAAACTGGTGGGTGGGAGGTTAGCATAACGGTTAAAGTGTTTAGGTTACAGGCACAAAGAGCAGGGTTTGATTCTCATATGGGGTAATTAGCCAGGCTTAAAATGGACCATAACGGCAGTTAGCCTAGTACTAATCTATGCACCTATGTTCGAATATACCTCATCATTCTAAGGCAAGGATTCCCACGATTCCGATCCCTGCATTACAAGTGACATCTGAAAAGGAACTTTGTGATTTTAACTTCACTTGGAATAATGAGGCTGATTTTTCAAAGGCTGTATCTCTTCAGCTTGCAATAACAAATCATGGAAACACAGGTTAGGCCAGGAATAGGACTGTACCAGTGGGAACTAGCAAATACAATGATACTAGACATGAAATTGTGCTGAACTCTACACCTAAAAAGCTATGACTTGGGGGCATGGCATGGGCTTGACAGAGGATTGTTGTTATATTTGTGGTGATCATGCCTAACCCTGGTTGCCTACAAACTGTTCTGGATGTTGTTTTGTGGGCTATATCACCCCGCTATTCAACATTTTGAGAAACCTCCAGCAGGCAAACTGAGAAATAAACAGGCAATTCACTGAGCAGAACAAGTACTTTCAGCCTTTGTTCCTGTGTATGAAGTACAAAGAACAATACTCAAAATCACCACGTTTGCTCAAGTTCTTCAGGAGGTAGCAAACAGGAAGTTATGTACTCACCATAACGTTCAATGTATGTAGTCCATCTCGCCTCATATTCTTACCCTTGGGTTCGAAGCCAAACCTCAGGTCTGACTTGGCCATACTCTAGCACTAAGTCTTCAATTGGCTTGTGGTTAAGAGGTATCCCATACTGCAACGTGCCCATCCCAGATCTTGTTTGCTGCAAGCTCACATACACACAAACACGCTGAAAGGAAGAACCAACCCAACAAAAAAGGGTACTGAAACCAGAGACTAAACCTCTAGGTCCTCCAGGAGGGGGGTAGGTGGGTGGGTTAGTAAGAATGTGAGGCGAGACAGACTACATACATCGAATGTTATGGTGAGTACTTCTTGATGTTATGTAGTCCAATCTCACCTACATTCTTACCCTTGGGACAGCATCCCTAGCACCTAAACCTTGGGTGGCTCATTGAAAAATACTCCTGAGCACTGTAGAACCAAAGAAAGATCTGCCTCTAGATATCAGATCCAATTTGAAGTGACTAATAAAGGTGTGAGGTGATGTCCATGTAGCTGCAGCACAAATATCATCCATAGACATCCTTTCCTGAAAAGCAGTAGAGGTAGACACCAATCACGTAGAATGAGCCTTCACTTTAAAGGGTAATTCCTTGCCATTTGAAGTATAAATGAAAGAAATGCAAGTAGAAATCCATCTGGACAGAATTACTTTAGAAACTGAAGACCCAAGTCTACTGTCTGAGAATGAGACAAAGAGTTGATATGATTTCCTAATATCTTTAGTTCTATGTAAATAGAAATGCAATTGTTTATGAACATCTAGTCGATGAAACATAAATTCTGCCCTGTTAGAGAATTCAAGGAAAAACACAGGCAGCTCAATGGATTGGTTGAGGCTGACAACCGAAGCAACCTTTGGCATAAAGGAAGGATTAGGTCTTAGAGAAACCCTATCTTTGTTAAATACCAAGGAAGGGGGCCGAACCGATAAAGCTTGGAGCTCGGGGACCCGGCTAGCCGAAGTGATGGATATCAAAAAGATTGTCTTCCAAGACAAAAATTTTATGTCACAAGTAGATGTGGGCTCAAAGCGAGGCGAGATAAGCCGCTGTAACACAAAACTGAGGTCGCATGGCATTACAGGATCAAAGACTGGAGGTCGAAGTAGCATAGTCCCTTTAAGAAAAGCCCTACAAAGCCTGTGCGCCATTAGATTGGGTTCATTAGCAACATGAAAAGTAGAAATGGCTGCCAATTGCACTTTGATAGTTGCAGCAGCTGATCCCTGGCTGAAAAGTTGAGAAAGAAATTCTAAAACTGATGGAATGGGAGCTGTATAGGGATCAATCTGCCTTTCATGAGCCTAAATGGAGAATCTCTTCCACTTACTGGAATAAATCTTCCTAGTAGAAGGCTTGTGGGAAGAAAACAGAATATGAACCATCTCTCGAGAAAAATCATGAAGCCTGACTAAGGATGGAACTGGAGCAGCCAAGCTGTCAACTTGAGGGTCTGAATGGAGGGATGGAACTGTCCTAACATATGAGTCAGCAGATCTGGCTCTGGGTCCAGAATCCACGGATCGTCCATTAGATAAGGTTGGAGAAAAGGGAACCAAATCTGACGAGGCCAGTGTGGTGCAATCAGTATCATCTTGCTTCCCAAAGACTGTGCTTTCTGAATAACCTTCGTAATCAGGGGGACTGGCGGGAAGGCATAGAGAAGACCAGAGGGCCAATCGTGAACTAGAGCATCCCTGGGTGCCTCCCCCTTCGGGGGATAAGGGTGAAGTAGCTGCTGCATTTGGCATTGAGAGGGCTGGCAAATAGGTCGCAGCAAGGCTGACCCCATCTGCAGAAAATCTGCTCCGCCACTTGTTTGTTCAGGGACAACTCATGAGGCATCAGAATAGCTCTGCTCAGCCTGTCGGCAATCACACTGGACTTCCCCGGTATGTGCGTTGCCACTAGAAAGCGTTGGGAAGACACTGCCCACTGCCACACTCGAAGTGCCTCTCTGCAAAGGGGATACGACCTGGTTCCTCCCTGTTTGTTCAGATACTATACCAATAACAAGTCTGACTGGATTGTAATTGTCCCATGAGGAAGAAAGCCCTGAAATGCTTGCAACACTAACAGCACCGCTCTCATCTCCAAGACATTGATATGCAAATTGGTCTCGTGCTCTTGCACATGCCTTGGACTGTCCTACCGAGATAATGCCCCCTCCACCCGATCTGGGAGGCATCCATGGTCACCATGGCAACTGGAGAAGGAAGAACGAAAGGCATGCCCGCATTGAGATTGCTGGTCTGAAGCCACCAGCGCAGATCCTGCTTTCACTTGTCTGTAATCAGAATAAGATAGGAGAGCGGGAGATGCTGTAGAGACCACTGGGCAAAAAGCAGCCACTGAAGAACCCTCATGTGTGGTCTCGCAAGAGGAACTAGCATAATCATGGCAGCCATGGTCCCTAATAACTTGAGGACCACTTTTGCCTTCAGTGGTAGCAAAGCGTAGACCTGCTGCTGTAAAACCTGAATTCTTCTTCTGGTAGGAAGGCCCTCATGAGCACCGTGTCTAATTTGGCGCCAATAAAGGTAACACGTTGCGAGGGCAACAAGGCAGACTTTTCCCAATTCAGAGTAATTCCCAGACTTTTGCACAGCGCAATAGTGGTGTCCCTGGTCTGTAGCAGTAGATGCCTGGTGGCGGCAGACAGAAGCCAGTCATCCAGGTACGGAAATACTTGGAATCCCTGATGCCTCAAGTGAGCCATTACCACTGCCATGCATTTGGTGAACACCCTGGGGGGTGTGGTGAGACCAAAGGGCAGGGCGCAAAACTGAAAATGACTGGCTCCCAGCCGGAAGTGTAAGTGACTTCTGGATGCCCTGTCCATCTTGATGTGGTAGTAAGCATCCTTGAGGTCGATGGAGCACATCCACACATCTTTCCCTAATAACGGGAGAATTTACTGTAACGTGACCATGCGGAACTTGGACTTCTCTACATGAAGGTTCAAATGGCTGAGATCCAAGATGGGTCTCAGGTCCCCTGTTCTTTTCGGCACCAAAACGAATCTGGAGTAAGTCCCTAATCCTACTTGGTCTGTGGGGACAGGCTGGATGGCTCCCTTTGACAGCAACTTTTGTACTTCTAAAGTTGCGGAATCCCTATGACTGGGTGGAACGTCTGGGATTCTTTTGTTTGGAGAGGGAGAAGAAAGAAGGGGAATATGATAACCTCTAGAAATTATCTCTAATACCCACTCATCTTGGGTGATGTTTCGCCAGGCTTCTGGGTATAAAGAAATACGACCCCGACTGGCTCCAGAGACGCACAGTTGGGCCTCCCCTCCAGAGTGCTGGTAGGGAGAACCACGAAAGGAATCGTGGTCCCCCTGGTTACGCGGGCCTCTTCTGCCTCTAGGGCAGCGTCTACCTGAATTTCCACCCCCTCCCCTGCCTCTGGAGGGGGAATCACTCTGTGCGTCGTGAAAAAACCTCTGCAACTTTCTGAATCACATTTTTCCACCCTTCTGGCCCTTCGGGTAAGATCTAGAAGGCATGGAAAAATGGACTCCCACAGCAGACAGGGTTTTTCCTTCCTGCTCACACATTGTGAGAGTGTCCTTCACCTTGGTTCCAAATAAGGATGAACCGTCAAAGGGGTCGTTGGTGAAAGTAGACTTGAAAGCCTACGTGAAGTTGCACAGGTGCATCCAGGAGTGTCTCCTGTGAGAGACTCCAGAACCCGCAGCCCTGCTTGCTCCGTCGGCTGCATATGAGATCAGCCTCATGGAGGAGTTGGTAATGGAATTTAGGGTAAACATCTGAGCACTGGCCTTTTGAACCACAGCATCAGAAACATTACCCTGTAGAGAATCTCCCAGCTCTTTTAGGAGATCTCTATGGAGCCGTGTAAAATGTGACAAATAGTTCAGCGACCGCAATGTAAAGGCCGCTGAGGAAAACACATGCTTCCCATACCTGTCCATGGCCCTAGACTCCTTGTTAGGGGGATGGACGGTAGATGAAGTTTCAGCAAGTTCCTTCTTGATGGCTGCTGCCACCACCATGGTATCTACTGGAACGCCTTTCGTAAGAAAATCCTTGCCTGGAGGAGCGGACAAAAACTTGTTGGGCCTCCTAAGGACCAGTTCCACAGTGTCTGGAGTTTCCCACACCTTCCGATAAATGAGATCCAGAAGCTCGTCGAACGGGGGAGAAACCCAAGAGGTGGAGGGTTGAGACCCAAAGGCCTTCAAGAACACCGACTCCTCCTCAGAAGGGAATTTGGAGGGCCAGTCGCCTCTCTGCCTCAAGATTTCCAGGATATCTGAGAAAGACATATCTTCAAAAGACGACTTGGGGAACCCTTCTGACTCCTCGAGGTCGGTGTCAGACGTGAGAGACTCATCTTGGGAGTCAACGTGCTTCCTCTTGCACATTCTCTTTCTGGGGGGCTCCTCAGGCAAAAACTCTGGGAAGACCTCAGAAAGTTGGGGAGCACTCATGGAGGTATCCTGTGGCCTTGGGTCTCCGATGTCCATGGATAGAGGCTGATCCAGGACTGATATCGGTTCTGGAGAAGGCAGAGTGTCGGTGCCGTAAGATGCAGCTGACGACCTGGCCAGCACGCTCCTCATGACCTCGAAAGCTGAACCCCCCGGCTCCGAAGGTCGACTGACCGTGGAAGATACGGTAGTAGCCCTCGGAGCCGAAGAGATGAGGTCCGAAGCCGATGTCGGATCCAAGCTCACCCGAGCTGAAGCACCGACAGGAAGGCTAGGAGCCGAAGATCAATCTGAGACCTCCCTCTCGAGTCCGACCGGTGAACCAAGAATCCTGAACCCCACTGACGGCGCCGATGGGGTCGGAGTGGGGATCGGAGCCGAGAGGGCTACTGGAACCGACCTCACGACATCCAACAGAACTGTCAGCTCTGGCTCCAAAAGCCAAAAAAGGCTCGGAGGAACAGCCAAAGAGGAGGGGAGGATGGGCTCCGGGGCCGACTGGGCCGGAACCGAAAACAATTTAGCCAGCAACGATGACTGGAGCAGTTTCTGCACCACTCTATCGACATCGTCATCAGACAGGGTCCTAGAGGATAAGGTCGGAGATCTGGATCTCCCTACATAGGGAGACCTATGAGACGGAGAAACTGATCAAGGAATTGGAGACCGGCTCCGAACTAGAATATCTGTCACTGGCTCCAAGATACTGGGAGCCAATGTCAACATAGTCGGTGTACTGCCTTCTGTCAGCACCGAAGCCAATGGAGCCGAAGAAGTAACAGTAGTTTTAGTGATTTTCTCTGGTGGCTCCAAGGAAACTGACGGAGCCGGAGAGCGCTTTTTTTGTAGATTTTTTCTCTGATTTCTTGTCCGGTTTGGAAGGAGAGGATCTGGAACTAGAAGACCTCTCCAAGTCTTCTTCAAAGGAAGGTTTCAGTAGTCCTTTTAAGATAAGCATGTTCTTCCTGTCTTGCAGTACACGAGGACTGAAAGCGTGGCAGAACAAGCAGGATTCTTGGAGATGAATAGCCCCCAAGCAGTACACGCACACTGAGTGCCCATCAGTTAATGACATCTTGTTACTACATTCTACGCATTTTTTAAAGCCCGAAGGCCTGTGTTCTTTGGGATCCTTAGACATGCTGACAAGAAAACTCCATAACACCACACAGGGGAACACAGGAACACCCTTGCAACAAAACCAAACACAGAAGGGCGCAGGAAACTAGACCCTCTAACTGAAACGGCCTAGACCACGAGCAACCACAAGGAGAACTAGGTCCTCTAATTTAAATGGGCCTAGCCCTGGAAACAAGAGACTAACACCACAGAAACAACAGAACACCAACAAATAGGAAAAACTGCAACTGGACAGTAGGAAGAACAAGGTCCTCTGACTGAAAAACGGGCCTAGCAGTGGAGACAAGGGGCAAATGGGATACCACAAGGCCAACGGAACCGGCCACACAACCAGCAGAAACAATACACACAAGGTAGTTATGAAAATAGCTTTTTGGTCAACAATTTGTTTAAATTTAGAAGAAAAAATTATACTTAGCCATGGCCAAGAGCGAGACCACGTCTGAGCGTAATGAGCGGCAAACGAGATCTGGGATGGGCGCGTTGCAGTATGGGATACCTCTTAGCCACGACCCAATTGAAGATTTCGAGCTAGAGTATGGCCGAGTAAGAGCCGAGGTTTGGCTCCGAACCCAAGGGTAAGAATGTAAGCGAGATTGGACTACATAACATCCATACTTCACATCACATCAGGATGGCAAATCGAGAAATGACTGAAATTTGAACTTAGTACTATAAAATCAGCTGGCACTTAACATAATGATAGCTGCTGAGGGAAGGATATGTTCCCTTACAGGAAGTCAGTGTTGTTCCTCTATTAGTGACTATCATGATGAACAAGAAATGTTGGCCAACTTTATGGAGCAAAGGGCCAAAGACCCAGATAGTACTGCTAAACAATGGACACTTTTTGAATGGTTGGGCAGTGCATTTGGTAACTTAGGAACCAGTACATTATAAGCTATCATTACAATAACAGGTATTACTCTTTTAGTTGTTTTACTATTTTTGGTTTTAAAGGCCATGATTACAAAATACTTGACCTCACCCGCACACACATTGCCACTTATAAAGGTATCTGCTAATGATATTAAAGTAAATGCGAGTCAAATCACTGTAGATGATGATTTTTTATGATGCTGAGGCATATTTTTTCAAATTAAGAAAAAGTAAAATATAACTGTGTGCTACGTGACACTTTTATTGTCAAATGAGGAGATTGTTGCAGACAGTTGTTATGTCTCATGCTCGTTCTTCCCTGAGCACATAGCAACTTGTAATTTCTTCACAAATGAGTCCAATTAAATGTTTATGACATTTTTATGTCAAAGGAAAACTGAAAAAACAGATGTATAATTATGCAAGGTATATTTTCATATGATTTAAGTAGTAGCCTTGTATTTTTAAGTGCCTTACAATTATATTCTCTCTATTAGCAAGCTATAGTGTACTGACAAACAGTTGAAGGCAAACTAAGTGCTGAAGAAGTTAAAGGATGTTATGCTGGAAAGTCTTGTTTCAGAAAGGTAATGAATTGTGGCAGATATCTGGTTGAAACTGGATTAATGAAATAAGGAATAGTTACTCTCTGGCCTTCTCAGGATGGGAGATGAGTTTCTACAAGGCTCTCTGTGACATAGTGTGGACTGGTACTGAATTTTACAAGGTTGAAGGACAATAAATTTTAACACAAGTAGCTCATTAATTTAAAATGCATATTTGTGAAGTGTTCACGTGAAGCTCTAAGTGAGAAGCACAAGAGTTGAAAATATTTTAAAATACATGGATTTGATAAAAGTAATGTAGAGTCAAAATTCTGCATGCATGCAGCTGATAAAAAGTTATATTAAATATATATCTTTATCTATCTATCTATCTATCTATCTATCTATCTATCTATCTATCTATCTATCTATCAAACGTCCGAATCCACTTAGGGCAAGCATACTTACGCGAAAGTGCTTTTCAACGAAGAAGCACTTTCACGTAAGTATGCCTATTGCCGAGGCCGTACTATGGTGCGGTAAGGGAAAATTCCCTTTTCCTCACTGTAGTGTGGTCTCGGAGGGAGAGTATTAAAGGAGGGAGGGTGTGGGGGGCAGAGCCCCCCACATGAGGGTGCAAGGGGGCAAAGCTCCCCCGCAGAAACATAAATGTAGTGTTTTTTTTATTAACGTGCTTTAGCGAAAGCGATTTTTCGATGAAAGCTCTTTCGTTAAAATGTGTTCAGTGGTTATGGATTCGGATGTTTGATCTTTCGATCAAACGTCCTAGAGCCATATATATATATATATATAGATAGATAGATATAGATATATAAATATATAGATAGATAAATATGAATTGTTTCTCTTTTGTTCATTGAGACTGTTTCTGAAGATTTTAGTAGGCAGTCTCCCAGTGCTGTTTATGGAATAAACAAGTAGTTTGCACATCCTGAAGTGTCATTATTGATTTGAGTCAAAAGGTAAAATTCTTTGCTTTTTCATTTGTACATTAACAGCAAGAACCAGAAATAAATGGATTTTGCATTGTGCATGGTTAGAATTAGGTTATGCAGCAAGGGAAAGCTATCTTACACTGCAATGCAGACATTAGAGGTTAATATGAACTGCATCCTCCTACTCTGTACATGGCAGGTGCTACACAGCATCAATTCAGTAATTGTGGTTATTACCTGATGTTTCTGCACTTGCTATTAAAGATTTATCATCTTGGTCATTTTTTTCTTTTTCATCTCCTCTTTCTTCATTTTCTTCTGTGTCCTCTATAAAATGTAGAACAGTTGTTACACTCTACAACATCTCTCATAAATATAAATATTAACCACAGCATTAAAACACAAATAACCAAATAATAAAAGTTAAAATGCAAATGTGTACTTTGTAGAGTAAAAGCTTATAAAAACTGAATACAATCTTTAAAATAAAAACCTTAAATTTTATTTATTTTATTTTTATTTAACATTTGTTGACCGGGAAAGTCCGACGAGGTTCCACAGAGCCTGTTTTCAGCAGAGGCCTGGGGAGAAATGCTCCAATAACCATAAAAATGCCCTACTGATAATTTAACATTCAATATTACAGAATTACAGCTCAAAAACAAATGTACTGTAGCCAAGACAAAAACATTATAAAAAGTTGATATGCTTTTAAATAAAAGCATCCAGAATAATTAACAGATTAGGAACTGATTATTCTGAGTATCCTTCTCAATAACTATTATGCAAACTCTACAAGGCAAACAAAAAGTGCCTTTGATCACATCAAGGACAGCTGGCAAAGTATAACACTGTACTTTTACAACAAATCAACTTAAACCTAAATTATAAAGGTAAATTATACAGCACAGTATCAAAACACATAATGCATCAAGGGCAAATGTCCCTATCAAAAAAGGTGATGTACTTCCATTTACCACTACAGATAAGCGCATAGATGGCTTTCATCAGGCTGGGAGATTAAACTTACCAGTGGTGCCATTCCCCGAGATCAACGTCGTCCCCCACCAGTAGGGAAAGATGAAACAGAATGTCACCCTAAAGGAGCCTATGCCCCATGATCCTCAGTTCTACTGAAGACAGAAAAAAGTGAGAGAGAACTGCTTTCCTATTCAGCAAAGAGATCCATTTCCAAACAATTCAAATGACTAATAAACACGTTTGCAGTTGCTGGGTAAAACTGAACTAGCAAAGGTGGATTTACATACCAATTCAGTGCATGTATGACACAGTATTCCTCACTGGGATACAGACATCAAAAGAAAAGCAATGCATTTTACCATCCAACCCAAAACTCAACATGTTTCCCAGCTCATGCACTAGGATTTCATGCTACCCACTGCCAGACCACTGACTACTGTTCTGATTTAAACAGAAGGTGTTCAGACAAGAGATCAAATTCCAGAACGTGAAGTGTATGTATAATGGCACTTAGCTCCACAGTAATGTTCTGAGTATCTGCTCCAAAAAAAAAAAAAAAAAAAAAAATCCAAGGACCCTAAGACACAAACTGACATTAGTGAGTTCGCCTTTCCTCAAAGGCTGTGTGGATCTGCTTTAGTCTTGATGGACGAAATAAAGAATTCTAAGACTGAACAACACAGCCATCAAGTCAAAGATCAAAATAAAGATCTAAAGCTAGGAGACATGACATGTTGTGATGACTCAGCAGTTAACAGCAATGCACAGTCCACTGTAATGGCCTTGCATGCAAACAATAATGGGTAACAGCAACAATGCATACTTCTCTCCACCTTAGAAGACACACATTAGTGTGAGCCTGAACCCCTGCCTGTTGCAGGTTTCCTTTAAAATAACCTCCTAAACATCATCCCAAACCAAAATGCCATGCAACACCAGGAGTCCAAACCAGGTGGTACCAATGAGATTGACAGAAACCGAACACAGACAACAGGATTGTAGCCAAGGTAAAGCACATGAAATATCAAAGGGCAGAGGCCTCTAAGAAGGTGCTAGAAACCAAATGTCTACAAGTAAGAGGTTACCATATGAAGGGCTGCCAATGTCACAAAATAGAATATGATGAATTCTTGTACTGTGACTGACAGACCAGAAAGGTTAACACCTTACTATATATATTAATTTTCTAAGCAAAGTACATTAAACTACCCTGTTTCCCAGAAGACAATAATATGGCAGAAGACTTCATACCTTACAGTTATCAGTCCTGTTGCAACAGGGAAAGGATGGTTTAAAAAGTTGACATTGTAACATTGCTGTGCAATGCAAACAATGATCAGTATGAAGCTGTTTGCTAACATCTGGAAGTTACTTTCATGCATATGTTTGGTCAGTATCCAGCATACCAAGAGGTCTAAATCAATCACGTCAAGCGTGACAGAAAGGATTAGGCTATGTATGGCATGAGCCAAAATTACAAGGAATCTTCATCTTTGGCTATGCAATGTAGTCACTTCATGTGAGAGTGGTCTAAACAGAACCCCCTGTAGAACACAGTAAGAACCCAGAGCTGGACCAACAATAGCAATATTTTCCCAAATGAAGTATGACAGGAAAAGCTGGCCACTATTTCTACTACTTCAGTCCAGGATTCACAGCATCTGTAGCTTTCTTAGATAATGTGACTATGTTCATGCAGATTCAGTGATCAGGTTTTCACTGTAATGGCAGCAGTAGTTGAGAGAGTAGGGGCCATACAGATACATGCACATTTTGAGAAAAAGCAATGAAGTGAAGTCTGTGGCATGAACTTCCTTCACCTTGCTCTATACTGTCTCCTCCCACTTCAGTTGTCCTTAGGCTAAGGATCCTCAAATAATTTCTCTGAGAAAGGCTGTTTTCAATACATATCTTCCAAAGCCTTATCTACAAGACTGTCTCTGCCTTCAACAAGTGGTGCCGAAAACAGTACAGTTAAATCACACTGGCTAGTAATTACAGACTTAATGCAAAGGTCCAAGACAGAAAAGAAATAACCATCCATGGTCTTGCTTATATATTTGCTAACCACACAGGCAGAATATTGACTTTGCAGACTTAAGTCTAGACCATATTTTCATCAGTGAACACAAACAGTTTCCTGCAATGAATACAAGATATCAAACTGAAACACTATGAACACCTGGAGACTGGTGTCATGATATATCCCCTGGGAGCATGTGCTCTGAATTTTTTTTTTTTTTTTTTACTTAGTATGGCCACTGACTGCTTGGTAAAACAGCAACCTGGACTTTCAAAGTGCACAGCACATACCTAATACATCAAGCTCACTGTATAAGAGGCTTGCAGCGTATGTCAGGCACCAGTAAGTATAACCAAACTGGATTCTAGTTTTCAGGATGTTCAGATTGTAGTCTGGCCAATATTTATCCCAGTTATGAAAAAAAAAAAGTACAGTTGTGTAAGTAAACTTACCAAAACATTAGATGTTCGAATTATCACTGCTGCAGTAGCCTTAGCTATATGGGTTATATTCTGTCAAGGACATAACAGACTGCCAGCTTCCAAAGCTTTAGGGAACCTGCCATGCATGTAAAACATCAGTCAACTCAAACTGAGCTGACTAAAAAGACAAGTGGAGAGAGAGTGAGGCAGTGCCCTGAATGGACAATGCAAGGAACAACAAAAAATAAGTGTCCACACCCTGGTAAAAACAACAGACCAAAAACAAGGGGCACTGAGGGAGGGATAGAGCAGCTACTGCAGCAATGATCATTTGAACATCTACTGTTATGGTAAATTACTTGCTACGTTCATCATATTGATCACTGCTGCATCTACCTTACTTATATGGTTAGATTACCCTAGCTTACTAACTTTGGGAGATGGAAGAGGAAGGGTCCAGGAGCCCATGGAGAATGATACTAGCAAAGCCAGATCTAGACAAAGAAAAGGAATCAAGCATGTAATGCCTTGTAATCATAGGTATAGTGGACCAAGTTGCTGCTTTTAGAATACTTCTAGAACCCAACCATTTCCAAAAACTCATAGATGAAGCCAAGGCCTTGGATGAGGGGACATTGACCCTGCCTGGAAAAGTTTTGCTGTGGTGAATAACAAAAGGTAATAGCCTGAGACAGCCATTTGGAAATGTCTGTTTTGACAAAGGCTGTCTCTTCTTACCTTCACAATAAATGAAGTGGCATCAATAAATGAACAACTGATTCGAAGATCAGAAAGATTTTGTTCTGTCAAGACAGTACTTGAGCTGTGGATATCCAAGGTATGCAGAGTCCTTCCTTCCTTTTTAGATTCAGAAAAGAAAACGAGGAGATGGACTGTTTCACTTAAAATAAACTTGGATACCACTTCAGGCTTAAACGAATGATTACTTTTCGAAAAAACCCTTTATTTGTGGAAAAGGATATAGGGTTGACTCACCATAAGAGCTTGCAACTCAGATACAGAGGTCAGAACCATCAGTAAATCTTAAGACTCTCAAGATGGCCAGATTAGCTGGTTGAAATGGGGCAAGTATTAGCTTCTCTAACACAAAATTAAGATCCTAAGGAGGAGTCACAGGTTTTATTGAAAGCTTCATATGCAAAACACCTTTGAAAAACATTTTGACATGAGAAAATATTGAAAGAGGAGGAACCATGGGCAGACATGTTGAAATGGCTGACAAATAAACCTTGCTGGCGAAGTAAGAAAGACTAAAGAATAGTAACTCACAAAAATATTGTAAAATCAGAGAAACAATAGCACTACATGGTAATGCTGGCACCAACTAGAAACCCTTTTCCATTTGCTAATAGAAGGTTTTCTATTAATAGGCTTTCTTGCCTCTATCCATACCTGATGCACATCCTCAGTAAATAGGTAAGGGAATTAAGACCCTATTATTCAAGCTAAAATTCAACTAATCATTCAAGTTGAAGTTGATTGGGGTTTGGGTGTATCAATCATCCCCGATCTTGCGGAAGTAGATTCATTCTGAGAGGAAGCTTGTGTCAATTGCAACTGGCTATTTCCAAAATAAGGAAGGGAGTCACCACAATGTTCTTCAGGGATTCTTTATAAATCAACACAAGTACCCTGGATATCAGTGAAAAGGTAGAAAAGCATAGAGAAATATTCATGTTCAATGAAAGGAAAATGCATCTGTCTTCCAGGCGTTCTTGCATGAAATCATGGAGCAAAATCTTACCAGCTGATTGTTCAGAGAGGAGGCAAATAGGTCTACTTCAGGAACTCGCCACAGATTGATCAAATCTTGGAAGACCCCCAATCTAGTTTCCATTTGGGAAGGTCTGTCTTTGTCCTGTTCAGATTGTCTGCCACACAGTTTTGCTCTGACAGAATGTAGGATGCCTGAAGAATGAGACTGTGCAGCAAACCTATATCCCAAGTTAATATGGCAAGTCTGTGAAGAGATACTACCTGGTTTCCCCTTGTTTGTTAATGTACCACATGACTGTGGTATTGTCTGTAACAACTTGAAGGGATCCAGGAGACCAAAGATGATTCACAAAGTTGAGTTTCTTTATCAGGGCAAGCATCTCTTTTATATTTATGTGCTTGTATGTGTTCTTGGTGTCTCACACACTTTGTACTTTTATCCCACCTGAAACTGCTCCCTAAGCAAAGTCTTTGGTATCTGTGATGACTGACTGACTACTCTGAAACAGGGCAGAGCTGGCTTTAGGGATATTTGCTGACATCATCAAGTAGTTTCACTTCTGACAGACCGCAGCACTGGGATTTGAAAAGACAAGGATGTTGGTGGGATCAAAGACTTCTGATACCACTGTCTCACTCTCATATGGAGTCTTGCCAGGGTTATCAGGAGAATCACAGATAACCATGAAACCCAAACTCCTGGGGTATTCCCTCACAGTGTCTGAGTGGAAAACCTTAGACAGATCTACAAATAGATCTATGTTTTTCTGTAGAAGAAAAGCTCCTTGAACTAAGGTGTTTTGCTAACATACCAGGACCACAATCCTGTGTAAATTAGTCAGAAAGACTTTTGAATGTTATCTTGGAAACACAGCTTGTGTAAGAGATCTCTCACCCAAGTGAGAGATTCCAGACACTTTGAAAAAGACTGCAAAGATAAGAAGTCATCTAAGTATGAAAAATGTGGATACCCTACAGCCTGTAATGAGCTATAAAAAGAAGTTATGTACTTACCATATTGTTCCATCTGTGTTGTCTTTTTCATTCTTCCTCAACCTGTGGGATCCGACTCAGCCACTTACAAAAGATGAAGCTCCGAAGCTTGAGCTCTTCCCCTATCTATAATGCCTCAGTCCCCCCTGATCACATCGAGTTTGCTGCTACCATTCTAACCAATAATATCTTAAATGCAATGTACTTCAATACTGACAGTTACCAATAAAGAAAGAGTAAAAGAACAGCAACTTAATAAGGAAAGAAGGTTCATAGGTAGGTACTAGGCTATCGGCCCAAGGGCCTACGTAAGCCTAGCCAGCAAGGTACCATAGCTTACACCACCCAAGAAAGTTATTTTCCTGTGCCACTGTCCAGCAGAGACAGAGAAGTGATCCCCGGGGTGTATTTCCTATTTCCCATCCACTCATCAAGATTTTTCTTGAAGAGTGCTAATGAAGAACTTTGCTTGACGTAGATGGGTAGCTTGTTCCAGAGTATAGGAAATCTCTGGGATAGGAATCTATCCCTCCAGCATGTCCTGTTTATTGTGGTGACAAGGTTTATATCCCTAGAGCATGTAGCTTGGAGAGATTGGGATTTCATTAGGTGTAGCATGTCCAACCGCTCTGGGTCTGGCATAGCTTTATATGATAGGCAGAGATCACCTCGGAGTAGGCGATATGATACAGAGTAAAGCTGGAGTTTTTTGAGGCGGTCAGTGTAGGGCATTTGTTTGAGGTCAGTAATCCTCTTTATGAGGTACTTCCGTGGCCTTTCCAGCTGCTGCAGATGTCTTGTGAGGTACATTCCAAAAGGGGCGTTGTACTCTATAATGGGTCTAATGAGTGATGAGTAGAGGGGAACAATGACCTCTTTTTTCCTGGATGAGAACTCTTTTATGATGAGGTGTGCCACGTAGAAGGGCTTCCTGACTATTGTGGTGATGTGACTATCAAAGGAGAGACTACTGTCCATCTGGGTCCCAAGGTCTCTTGTCACACATTCGGTGTTAAGTAGATTGCTGCCTATGTGGTAGTTCATGGGTACATAGTTTTTACCAAAGGGGATGACACTGCACTTTTTGGCTTTGAGCTTGAGGCCATGGCTCTGACACCAGGCATCTGTCTCAGTGAGGCCCTTCTGTAGGATGTTCATATCATTTGGGGACTTGACTATGGCTCCTAGTTTGCAGTCACCTGCGAACTTCGTCAGCCAGAGGCCATCTGTGTTAGCCTGTACTTCAGAGAAGTAGATACCAAACAGGAGAGGTCCCAGGACGGAGCCCTGTGGCACTCCACTTGTCACTGCCTTGAGGTTAGATTTGGTGTCTGCCACTTTTACAGTGTGGGTTCTCTCGGTGAGCCAGTTGGCAACCCATCTTGTGACGTAGGGATTTATACCTAGTTTAGTGAGTTTAGTTATAATTACAGAATGGGGGATGGTGTCGATCAGGTTCAGGAGGCATGATCTGCCTTTCACAAACCCAAACTGGGTGGGATCCAGAGTTTGGAGGTTACCAATGTCTTTGTTTATGAGTTCTATGATGATACGTTCCATGGCCTTGCAGACCAGGCACGTCAGGCTAATAGGTCGATAGCTCCCGGGATCAGTGGTGGTTCCCCCTATGTGGAGTGGAATAACTGTTGCTGTGTGCCATTCAGTGGGCACAAAGCCCGATGCTAGGTGCTTAAGTGGGGAGCCAGTTCGTTCTGAAGTTCGTGTAAAATGCAGTCTGGGATGTTGTCTGGTCCCATGGATGCTGTGTTTTTGGCTTTACAGAGTGCAGCTTTTACCTGCGTAGTTGTGATTACAGGGACTCTGCATTCTTTCTGTATAGATATGGGCCCTTTAGGGGGTGAGAGGGAGGGAAAGTTAGCACTGAACCGATCTGCCAGGATGTTGGCAGTATCAGTTGGTTCTGTAATTTTCATGCCTTTGTGCTGCAACTCAGAGCAGATCTGGGTGTTGCCATCTAGATTCTTGACATAGCTATACAATGATTTGTGGTTGTCCTTGGATTTAGTGGCGATTTTGTTTTCGTAGCTAGCTTTGGAGGATCTTATAAGGGATCTCAGCTTCTTACTGAGGCTGACCAGGGAGCTCCTCCACTCATGGGATTTTACTGTCTTTTGCAACAGTTTCTTCCTTCTGTTGTACAGTTTGTTTATGGCAGGGGACCACCAGACTGGCTACCTTTTTTTGGAGGATAGCATATTGGTTCTGTTTGGGATAGCATGATCCATGCACTCGTGTAAGTGCTTATAGAGTGCATTTGTGTAGGATTCAGCAGTTGTAACTGTATTGTCCATCTGCATGGGTGTCATGAAGTTCACCACTTCTGTCTTAAGAAGCATGAAGTTGGCTTTGGAAAATTTTTTTACTGTGGTTTCCTTAATGGGGGGTGGGGTCGGGATGTGGATATCAAGGTTGATAAACTTATGGTCGGATCGGACCAACGAGGAGTTGACTTCAGGTGTGGAACACCGGTCACTCATGTTGGTAATGACTAGGACTAGGATATTGTTGCCCCTGGTGGGGGTGTGGATAAGTTGATCTAGGGCATTGGAGTTTATGAATTCCAGAAAGCGTTGAGCTAAAGAGTTGGTACACAAGTAGTTTTCCCAGTTAATGGTAGGGTAGTTGAAGTCACCCATTATTACGATGTTTGGTTGAACCCTAATATTTTCCAGTGCATCAAGAAAAGAGGAGTGGGAATCCTAGGGCATGGTGGGGGATCTGTAGCAAGCTACAATTTGGATTGCAGTTTTGCCAAGAGTTAGTTGCACTTGGATAACCTCAGATGCATTATGCTGAGCAACTAGCCTGGAGTTGTGGATATCTTTAATGAATATGGACACACCTCCGCCTTTGGTGTTTCGGTCCAGGTTACATGGCCGAAAAGTGTGGTATAAGTTATAGCCTGGTAGTGCAGGGGTGCTTTCTGGAGCCTTGAACCAAGTCTCAGTCACTGCACAGATATTGATGTTCTCCATTTTAAGAAGTGCCTCGAGTGAGTGCATTTTGAGATTTAGACTTCTAGCATTGACTAGCATTACCTTCAATTTTTGTTTGCCTGTTCATGTTATGGTGGTGAACTTATTTGAACCCTGCCTAAAAAAGGCACTATAGGGGCAGCAAGAGCTTTAGCCAGTATCCGGAATCCCAGGGGTGACAGGTGCAGGCCATCTGTGACAAAGCATCATGGTCTGTCGACCATGTCA
Organism: Protopterus annectens; assembly: GCF_019279795.1. Classification (NCBI taxonomy): domain Eukaryota; kingdom Metazoa; phylum Chordata; order Ceratodontiformes; family Protopteridae; genus Protopterus; species Protopterus annectens. Next base: position 688,386,537 of record NC_056734.1, on the reverse strand, counting down.
TCCCAAGCAGACAGATACTGGATCCCCTTAGAATGACACCAGAAGCTTAAACAATTGTTGAAGTCAATCATTTTGTCCTTGTACTGTGGTATCATTCTGGGTGATGGCAGAATGTACTCAGGGCTAGGGTCATACCTGCCTGGGCTACAAGATCGGAGAGCTCTTCCATGTCTCTATTCATGTAGTCCAGGGAGGTACGTCTCAGGCCATTCACATCAACATGGACAATGACATAGTCATATTTGTACTTGGTGTGGGGTGACCTGAGTGCGTGGGTTATGTGGTGGATCCTGGCACCCGACAGGCAGCTGACAGTAACCTTCTCCTTGTCTAGCCTGGTGAGTGGGACATCAGTGTGCCTGATTATAGAGTCACCTATGACTAGTGTGTTGGGTACGTTGTTTTGCTTATTGGCTGTGGTTGAGTGGCACACTGAGTCTGTGGGCTATGTGGCATTTGGGTTGTGTTGGGGGATGGAGGTTGCTTGCGTTTCTGCTTTGGAGGTCTCTGTTGCTTAGACAGATTATTATTGAGAGCCTCCGCAAATTTTTTTGTGTTACTGTATGTGGATTTTGGTGGTGTAGACTTAGTGAGACTATGTGATGAGTGTGGTGTGGTGCAAATGTTTACCTTCTCCTCATGACTGTCAAGTTCAGTCTTGGTTAGAGAGAGCTTTACCTCCAGTTTGGCTAGATAAGTGCATCTCTCACAGGTTGTAGTGTTGGGTGGTAGGGGGAGAGGGTTGTCAGTGTACATGAGGCAATTTCTACCTTGCCTCAAGATGCCCAAATTCATCAGATAGAGAGGAGAGAAATCTGGGAGCTGACCCTTGGACATGCCTGAATAAAAAACTATTTTCCTCTAGATAAATGAGGAAAGTGAGTACAAGAGCTGTTTTTCTCTAAGCAAGTGAGAAAAGTACAAAAACTGTTTTCCTCTAGGTAATGAGGAAGATAGAGTGCTATAGTAATTAGTAGCTTATTTAGTGCTTACAGGTTCTGAAAGTACAGTTTTGTACCTACCATAAATGTAGATGTTCGAGTGCTAATACAGCTGCAGTCATAACAGATGGGTGCTCCTGCCGTCAGGCGGGTCCTCGGTCAGCCGAATTCCAAAGTCTAGGTCCGGCGTCGGTTGTCGTCACTTCTTCCCTGACGTCAGAGCGCTAGGGGTATAAAAGAACCAGCCGACGCCATTTTCTTCAGTTTTTCTTGCCCCAGATGTCAGGTGCCCCCAGAAGGAAGGCAATACATAAATTTGTGTAATAAAGCAATGCAATATAATCAAAAAACAGTAGTTGCAAGCAAATACACCATAAAAGAATACCCCAAGAGGGGAAGGAGGGAGGGAAACCTGGACTGCAGCTGTATTAGCACTGGAACATCTACATTTATGGTACGTACAAAACTGTACTATGTTCATCGTGCATACAGCTGCAGTCATAACAGATGGGTAGAATCCCAAAGCTAAGAAAGGGGTGGTAGGCACTAGGTGGAACTAGGAGGAGCCAGAATGCCCTGCAAGACTGCTGTGGCAAAGCCTGCTCTAGTTTTGGAGTATAATGGTTAGTGGCAGTGCTTGGAAAAGGTGTGCACAGAACTCCAAGTGGCTGCTTCCAATATATCCTTGGTAGGAAGTCCTCTGAGGAAAGCTGCAGAGGTAGCTGTGGCCCTTGTGGAGTGAGATCTGATGCCTGCAGGTACAGTCTTACTGATTCAAAGCTACCCAGGGTACCACCTTTGGCATAAAGGATGGGTTGGTTCGTAAGGAAACTCTGTCCTGATGGAAGATGATAAAAGGCTGCACAGCCATGAGGGCTTGTAGTTCTGATACCCTACGAGTTGAGGTGATAGCCAGAAGGAAAGCTGTTTTCCAGGACAAATATTGCAAATCTGTTGAGGCAGCTGGCTCAAAAGGAGGCAGGGTCAGCTTTTCTAGTATGAAATTGAGATCCCAAGCAGGTATTGGTTGTTTCCTTGGGGGTTTTATATTCTTTGCCCCTCTGAGGAACTGTCTTAAGAGGGGGTGAGAGAATAAAGGCGGATCAGTGTTGTATTCTGCAGAAATGGCTGAGGCATGGATTTTGATGGAGGAGAATGAAAGTCCACTGCTTAGCAGCTCAACTAGATACTGTAATATTTGAGGTAAATTCAGTTTTCCATGATCCTGGCTCTTTTTCTCATTCCAGGCACAAAACCGTTTCCATTTTACGGAGTAAGCTTTTCTGGTAGACGGCCTTCTGGCCTCCAAAATGACATCCTGCACCTCCTTGGAGAGTAGGGTCTGTTGTGATGTTAAGGAATCTTCCATGCGGCCAGACTGAGTGTTTTCAGCTGACTGTGAAGAGTTTTGAAGCTGTGCTGAGTCAGAAGAAGAGGCATTCGAGGTAGGGTCCATGGAGGGGAATGCGTCAGGCTCCTCAGGAGTGGGTACCAGTGCTGCCTTGGCCAGTCTGGAGCAATGAGAATCATCTCTGGTCTGTCTGCTCTGGTTTTTAGTAGAACTTTGGGCAGCAGAGGAAGAGGTGGAAAGGCATAAACTGTCATTGTTGTCCAACTGAAAGAGAGAGCGTCCACTCTCCAGGCCTGTGGATGGAAAGTCCTTGAGCAGAATTTTGTCAATTGATGATTTTTGTGGGAGGCAAAGAGATCTATGTCTGGCCTTCCCCATGCTCGAATTATCTCTGTAAAAACTTGAGGATGCAACTTCCATTCGTGTGGATCTGTCATATTCCTGCTTAGGTTGTCTGCCAGCATGTTTTCTTTGCCTGGCAAGTACTGTGCTTGAGGTTCGATTTGTAATTCCAGGGCCATGTCCCAAAGTGACATGGCCAGCCTGCGCAGGGGGTATGAATGGGTTCCTCCCTGTTTGTTTATGTACCACATTACTGTGGTGTTGTCTGTCCTTATCAATAGTTGACCTGGATGCAGAAGGTCTTTGAAAGCTGTAATAGCATTTGTTACTGCTAGTATTTCCTTTTGATTGATGTGGAGGTGCTTTTCTTTTTGGGACCATCTGCCCTGAATGCACCGATCTGACATGTGCGCCCCCCAGGCGTAGTCCGAGGCGTCTGTTGTGATGACTTGATTTGCTTGAAGCTTGCAGAATGGGAGACCTGTGTTTGTCTGGCATGCTTGAGCCCACCACAGAAATTCCTTTTGAAGACATGGAATTAGTGGTATTATTGTTTCCAAACTGTGGCTGTGTTGAGACCATAGGTTTTTCAGGTACCATTGAAGTTTCCTCATATGCAGCTTTGCACATGGGATTAGTAGGATGCAAGATGCCATGAATCCCAGAGCCTGAAGGATTTTCCTTGCAGTCAGCCTGGTGAAATTTGCTAGTGTTTTGAAGTATTGAGTTAGTTGCCCCTGCTTCTCTGGCGTGAGCTAGGCCATCTGGGTGTTTGTGTCCAAGTTGGCACCCAGGAAAATTATTTTCTGAGAGGGTATTAGCCTTGATTTCTTTGTGTTGACTGCGTATCCCAGAGAATTCAACAATCTTATTACAAAAGCCAGATGTTTCAGAAGTATGTGCTTGCTGTCCGCTTGGATCAGGCAGTCATCCAAATATGGGTATATTTGTATCCCTTGAAGTCTGCAGTAGGCAATTACTGATGCCAAGCATTTCGTGAATACTCTGGGTGCAGTAGATAAGCCAAAGGGCAATGCAGAGAATTGATAATGGGTTGAACCTGCAAGAAATCTGAGGTATCTTCTGCAATTTTGTCTGATTGGGACATGCAGGTATGCCTCCTTGAGGTCCAACGTTACCAGCCAAGACTCCTTGCCCAGCATGGGAAGAAGCTGCTGCAATGTGAGCATCTTGAATTTTGGTATGAGTAAAATGTGTTTAGGATGGATAGGTCCAATATAGGTCTCCAATCTTTTCCCTTCCTTGGTACCAGGAATAGTCTGGAATAAAAACCTTGACCTTGTTCGTGAGTAGGTACCTCTTGAATAGCTTTCATGTCCATGAGATCTGAAATTTGTCTTTGTGCCTCTGCCCTTTGATTGTGTGGCAGGTTAGGCATGCCTCTCATTTTTGGAAGGGTGTGAAAATGGAATCTGTAGCCTCTGTTTATAATGTCCAGGATCCATTTGTCTTTTGTGACAATATGCCAATTTTTTGAAAATAATGCCAGTTTTCCTCCTAAGGGTGCTGCCATTTGAGCCTTGCTTGGCATGCAAAGGGGAAAGTCATTGGGCTTGCTTTCTGACTGGCTGTGAACTATCCTCACCACCTCTTTGTGTAGGAGCTTGCCATTGTCTGCCCCTATACGATCCTTGAGATTGCCCTCTGCTCCTCGGGCGCCTGTATCTACCTCTTTGGGGTCTGTCCGTGGCTGGAAAGGACCAATGTTTGGAAGGCCAATTTCTACTGAAACGTTGAGGATGTACCTGTAGAAAATCTTTCACTGTTTGCATTGATTTAGCTTTTTCCTCCATTTTCTTTAATACCTCCTCAGCTTTATCACCAAATAATACATCCTTTTGAAGAGGGGCATCTAGTAATTTAGCTTTGACATGATCTGGTAAGGTTTGCTCCTTGAGCCAGGCATGTCTACGTATGACTGATCCTGTAACAGCAGCTCTACATGAGGCCTCTAGAGCATTAAAACCACATTGCAAGGTATGTTTACCCACTTGTTCTGCACTATGTATCAAATCCTGCAACTCCTTCAAGTCTGGTTGCTCAGGTTGTGACATTTTGCTTCTCAACTGTGATAACAGAAACTGTTGGTACTTTAGCATATGGAACTGGCAGTTTAATGCCCTCATGGTTAAGGTGGCCGAGGTGTATACCTTTTTTCCCCACCTTTCTAAGGATCTGGAGTCCCTCTCGGAAGGTAATGGGTTTTTAGCAGTGGAGGCCTTAATTCCCTTGGGGCCCTGTGAGATAGTTTCTGGGTCAGCTGCATGACTTTTGTATAAAAATTGGTGAGAGTCAGGAACCCGATAATACCTGTCAGACTTGACTGGTGCTGGAGGTAAAGAATCCGGGTTAAGGCAGGCCTCCGAATACACATCATCTAGGATGTCTAAGACAGGAGGTATAGCTAGAGGCCTGTGCTGAGGTAGCAAGAGAAAGTCCCTAAGCCTTTTCTTGGAATCTGAGTACTCTTGGCCTTCCCAGTGGAAGTGTTCCCTTAATGTATGCAAGGTTTCCCCAAATGAGTAATCCTCTGGGGGGGGGGAGACAGAGGGAATGAACTCCTCATAATCAGAATCTTCAAAAGGGGAGTAAGAATGTTCCTGTTTATCAGAGTGTCCTGAAATAATGGAGGCCTGGTCAGAGGAGGGGGATTCATCCTCCACTCTGGGCCTTTTGTCCGGGGGGGGTTGAGATCCCCTGATAAGAGTAATCAAATCTTCAGCCATTTTAAGCATCTGTTTTTTAGGCATAGGGCCTGGGGAAGGGCCCTGTGAAGCTTGTCTCTTAGGATGCATGGCTGCTTTAGACTTAGTGAAAGCCTTGATAGAAAAAGAAGAGGAAGGTCTGAAGACACCTTGAGAGGAGGCAGACCTGTCTACATATTGAGATTCACCACCAAGAGTGGCTTCGGTATCTGTAGTCGGGGTGTGGGCCGAGGAGCCTGCGACCTCGGGCACTGAAGACACCGCCACTGAAGTGTCGTCGGTAGGCAGGAGCTGCGTAGGTGCCTCGCTGAGAACCGGACCACCTGTAGTAGGCTTTGGCGTGGTGTCGGTGGAGGCCACGGACCGCGTGTGTCGGTCCTTATCTTTGCGTTTTTTAGACAAAACTGGAGTCGGAATATCCGACGACATAATATAGTTAAATTTTTTACCAAAATAATGCTGGGCGAACTCCGCCCGACGCTTAATGGTGCGTTTGTTGAATGTAGCACAAAAACGACAGACCGAGACGTCGTGGTCTGGGCCTAAGCAAGGAATGCAGAGGGAATGAAAATCCTTATGCGGTATTTGCTTCCCACAAGAAATACAATTATTAACTTTGTCTAACATCGGTCTGTGGCAAGAAAAGTTTCCCCAACGGGGTACTTAGCTTTAAAGAAGACTTCGGTTGCAAAATTTTCGTAATTTCAGGAGCTGGCCGACCAGCACTTGCGAACTGTTTCTGCTTCGGGCACCGCACGGCAAGAAAGACTGAAGAAAATGGCGTTGGCTGGTTCTTTTATACCCCTGGCGCTCTGACGTCAGGGAAGAAGCGACGACAACCGACGCCGGACCTAGACTTTGGAATTCGGCCGACCGAGGACCCGCCTGATGGCAGGAGAACCCATCTGTTATGACTGCAGCTGTATGCACGATGAACATCAAGTGCTGAGCATGAACAAGCAAACTTAAGTGCTAAAACTAAGAATCTGTATCTGCACTAGACGAGTTACAGGACAGAAACAAGTGCAAATGCAGGCTTTCAAATCAGAAAGTTGAGAGAGATGGAAGAGATTGCCCAAATGGCCAATAACTACAATTTCTGGGCCAGAACCACTCCTTATGTGGTAGACAGGTTACCTAGTGCTTACCACTCCCACTGATAAGCTAGAAGGCTTCCCTCCAACACAGAAAGGCTTGGGGGGCTCAGAAGCTTACATACAGTCCTGGATACAGCAAATCTGTATCTGGAACACTAGTTACAGGAAAGGTAGGAAACAGGCTTAAAGTTTTTTTTCCTAGTAATATATCTGTCAGGTCATTCACAAAAGGACAGGGGAAGGAGGGAGGAAAGATTGAGGAAGAATGAAAAAGGCAACACAAATGGAATATTATGATAAGTACATAACTTCTTTATCTGATGTTGTCATTCTCATTCTCCCTCGACCTGTGGGGCAGAGTCCCAAGCTACCACAACCTTGGGTGGCCTTCACGGAAGGATATTCTGGAGCGCTCCAGAACCAAAAGCAGCTCTACTTCTGGAAACAATGTCCAGTTTCTAGTGGGAAATGAAAGTGTGGGAATTAGACCTCAAGGCAGTTAAACAAATATCATCAATTGAAACGTTGGTCCAAAAGGCTTAGGAAGTTGTCATAGATCTAATAGAGTGAGCTTTGACTTTGTGAGGTAGAGGAACACCTTTGGAATCATAAACTAACGAAATGCAATCCTTTAACCATTTAACCATTTAGCTAAGGTGGTCTTGGCAACTGGTTTACCCTTTTTTGTATAAAAAAAAAAAATATGAAAAACTGGTCAGATTTCCTGAAAAATTTAGTTCTGCCTAGATAAAAACACAACTGTCTGTGAACAACCAGCAGATGGAGACTGTATTCTCTCTTGTTCTGGAAATGAGAAAAAAATATTGGTAAGTTAATAAAGTGGTTTAAATTGTTCTCAGTCGCAACTTTAGGAAGAAAGGATGTACGCAATGCCACTCTGTCCTTGTGAAAAATTAAGTGAGGGTATTTAGAGGACAGAGCTTGCAATTCAGATACTCTTCTTGCAGAAATGATAGCCACCATAAAAACAGTCTTCCATGATAAGACTTTCAAATCTACTTTGGCAGAAAGTTCAAATGGAGGAAGGACCACAGCCTGTAAAATCACAGTCAGATCCCAAGGAGGTGTTAGATCTTTGACAGGAGGGTGAAGAAAGAAAGTCCCCCTAAGAAAGCCCTGCACAACTTTGATGAGACCAAAGATGATGCATTTTCTCCAACATGAAAATTCGAAATGGCTATCAATTGTACTTTTACAGTGGAATGACTGGACTCATAGAATATATGAGCAAGAAACTCTAGGACTGCTGGGACAGGAGCAGTAAAAGGATCTAATTTCTGCTGTTTAGCCCAAATAGAAAATCTTTTCCATTTGGTCTTGTAAATACTTTTAGTCAAAGATTTGAGGGAAGAGATCAGAATGTTTTGAACTGGGGATGAAAGCCTGGCAGATCTGGCCATCATTGGAATTGGAGAAATCATGCGGTTAGTTTCAGACCTGGGAGATTGCATAAATTTGGCTGATGGATGGGATAGTAGATCTGGACCAAGTTCAAGCATCCATGGAGGGCAAATCAGATGAGACCAAAGGAAGGTAAATCAAATTTGCTGAGGCCAATAGGGAGGAATGAGGATCACTTTGATCTTCAACCTGGAAGCTTTCTGAAGAAACTTAAGGATTAAGGGGAGAGGAGGAAAGGCATAAAGTAATCCATGAGGCCAAGCATGGACCAGAGCATCCCTGGGTAACTGTCCCTGAGGGGGGAATCAAGGTGAAGAAACTGCTGTACTTGTTGTGGGGCGATGCAAAGAGATCACAGCAAGGTTGACCCCATTTGTGGAAGATCATGTTTGCCACTGACTGATTCAGAGACCACTGGTGAGGCATCAATAAGACTTTGCTGAGCCTGTCCACTAGAATGTCGCACTATCCCGGAATGTGTGCTGCAATCAGAAAGTGGAAGGTAGAGATTGTCCACTGCTACAATCTCGGCATAGGGGCTAAGATTGTTTGTTGATGTTCCAAACTACTGACCTACTTTCCATTTGTACAGCAATAGTCCCTGCAGGAAGGACGCTGTGAAATGCCTGCGACATTAAACGGACCACTCTCATCTCCATGACATTGATATGCAGGTTGGTCTCCTGTGACATCTACATTCTTTGGACCATCCTACCTGGAAATGCCCCCCACCTCACCTGGGATGCATCTGTGGTCAATGTGGAGTTTGTAGGAGGAAGAACAAAGGGGCGTCCTTGAAGAACCTCTGGGGAGTGAAGCCACGAGAGGGCAGAATCCTTGCACACTAGTGACAGTTTGATTGGATAGCTGAGGAGTTGCTGAAGAAGTGACCACTGGACTTCTAAGGTCCATTGCTGAATTCTCATGTGTAGACATGCTGTTAATAGAGTTATGGTGGCAGCCATGGAACCCAGAGCCCTGAGTACTACTTTAGCTGGAGGAACTGGGACTGCCAAAAGCTGCCTAACATGTAGTTTTAGGTTTGAAATCCTGTCCGGAGTAAGGAAGGCCAAGGTCTTGGTTGCATCCAAACAAACCCCTATGAAATCTATGCTCTGAACTAGTTGAAGCTGGGACTTTTGTATGCTGATTGTTATTCTGTTAGCTGTAACAGGAAGTCCCTGGCTTGGGTAAGCAGATGCCTGGTTGAAGCGGTTAGGAGACAGTTGTCTAGGTACAGAAAAACATGGAATCCTTGCAGTCTGAGATGAGTTGTGACTACTGACATGCATTTGGTGAACACCTTGGGGGCTGCGGTGAGACCAAAGGGAAGCAATCTGAACTGGTAATGACTGACTCCCAGCCTGAAGGGAAAGTATGTTCTTCAGCACTTACAAAATCTTGATGTGATAGTACACATCCTTTAGGTCCACTGAGCACATCCAGTCGTCCATTTTCAAAAGAAGTAGAATGGACTGGATTGTGACCATCCTGAACTTTGTAGTTTTTACCGACTTTTTCAGGGATGTCAGATCCACGATAGGCCTTAAGTCCCCTGTCTTTTTTGGTACTGAAAAGAACCTTGAGTAAATGCCTGATCTGATCTAATCTGATGGGACCTTCTGGATGACTCCTTTTTGTAGCAGCTTTGAGATCTGCAACTCCGCTGCCTCTATTCTGACTGGGTGAAAATCCGGGAGAGATGTCTTTGATTTGTGAAATTTTGAAAAGGGAATTAAGTATCCTCTGGATATGATCCTTTGTACCTACCAATCATTTGGGATGGCTGGTTGCAAGGATAACCGCCCCCTAAACTGCCTCCAGAGAAGGACAGTCGGGCAACTACTCAGGAGCCCTGAAAGGGCCTGTCCGAGAAAGAATCCCGAGACCCTTGATTTTGTGGACCCCCCTCTGCTGCGTGGGTGGCGTCTACCATTGTAACCATTTCCCCCTGTCTCTGGGGGAGTATTCCCCCTGTGACTTCTGAAAAGGACCCTGAGATTTCTTGAACCACAACCCCCCCCCCCCCACTGATTCCTGGAGAAGGACCTTTGGGGTGATAGAAAAACAGATTTTGATGGCAAGCAGGGTCTTTCCATCTTTTTCGATATGGGAGAATGCGTCTCTAACAGTGGACTCAAACAAAGACAATCCATCAAAAAAGGCACTGACGAAGGATGCCTTGAAAGTTTCCTTGAAGTTACACAGCCGCATCCAGGCATGACGCCTAATGGCAATACTGGAACTGGCAATTCTTGAGGTATCCTTCACCGCATGGGAGATTAACCTCACAGAGGCATTGGAAATTGACTGCATAGTGGCCATTCTGAAGGAGAAGGATTTCCTTTCCTCATCAGACAGGAACTCTAGGACCAAGCTAAAGAGTTCTTCGATTAAATCCCGCTGTATCCCAGTAAAATGGGAAAAGTAGTTTTAGGCTCGTAGAGTGAAGGTAGATGAGGCATAAACTCTCTTACCAAATCTGTCCATAGCCCTAGACTCCCTGTTAGGGGAATGGACAGAGGATATTTCCACTTGGGCATAGGATTTACTGTGACCAGATCCTTCCAAGACCTGCTTGATACCAGAGGAAAACAGTTTTGGTACTTACTTTCCTCACTTGCTTAGAGAAAAACAGCTCTTGTACTCACTTTCCTCACTTATCTAGAGGAAAATAGTTTTTTTTATTCAGGCATGTCCAAGGATCAGCTCCCAGTGTTCTCCCCTAACTGATGAATCTGGGCATCTTGGGGCAATGTAGAAATTGCCTCATGTACACAGACAACCCTCTCCTCCTACCACCCAACACTACAACCTGAGAAAGATGCACTTATCTAGCCAAACTGGAGGTAAAGCTCTCTCCAATCAAGACTGAACTTGACAGTCATGAGGAGAAGGTAAACACTTGCACCACACCACACTCATCACATAGTCTCACTAAATCTACACCACCAAAATCCACACACAGAAACACAAAAACAATCGCGGAAGCTCTCAATAATAATCTGCTCAAGCAACAGAGACCTCCAAAGCAGAAATGCAAGCAACCTCGACCCCCCCAACACAACCCAAATGACACATAGCCCTCAGACTCAGTGTGCCACTCAACCACAGCCAATAAGGCAAAACAACATACCCAACACACTAGTCACAGGCGACTCTATAGTCAGGCACACTGATGTCCCACTCACCAGGCTAGACAAGCAGAAGGTTACTGTCAGCTGCCTGTCGGGTGCCAGGATCTGCCACATAACCCACGCACTCAGGTCACTCCACAACAAGTACAAATATGACTCTGTCATTGTCCATGTTGGTGTGAATGACCTGAGACGTACCTCCCTGGACTACATGAAAAGAGACATGGAAGAGCTCTCCGATCTTGTAGCCCAGGCAGGTATGACCCTAGCCCTGAGTAGCATTCTGCCATCACCCAGAATGATACCGCAGTACAAGGACAAAATAACTGACTTCAACAACTGGCTAAGCTTCTGGTGCCATTCTAAAGGGATCCAGTATCTGTCTGCCTGGGATGACATGGTCGACAGACCACGATGCTTTGCCAGAGATGGCCTGCACCTGTCACCCCTAGTGTTCCAGATACTGGCTAAGGTTCTTACCGCCCCTATAGTACTTTTTTTAGGCAAGGTTCAAATGACAAATTCACCACCGTAACAGGAACAGGCAAGCAAAAACTGAGGGTGATGCTACTCAATGCTAGAAGTCTAAATCTCAAAATGCACTCACTCGAGGCACTCCTTAAAATGGAGAACATTGATATCTGTGCAGTGACTGAGATCTGGTTCAAGGCTCCAGAGAGCACCCCTGCACTACCAGGCTATAAGTCATACCACACTTTTCGGCCATGTAACCTGGACCGGAACACCAAAGACGGAGGTGTGTCCATATTCATTAAGGATATCCACACCTCCAGGCTAGTTGCTCAGCATAATGCAGCCGAGGTTATCCAAGTGCAACTAACTCTGGGCAAAACTGCAATCCAAATTGTAGCTTGCTACAGATCACTCACCATGCCCCAGGATTCCCACTCCTCTTTTCTTGATGTACTGAAAAATATTAGGGTTCAACCAAACACCCTAAAAATGGGCGATTACAACTACCCCACCATTAACTGGGAAAACTACTCATGTACCAACTCCTTCGCTCAATGCTTTCTGGAATTCATAAACTCCAATGCCCTGGATCAACTTATCCACACCCCCACCAGGGGAAACAATATCCTGGATCTAGTCATTACCAATATGAGTGACCGGTGTTCCACACCTGAAGTCAATGCCTCATTGGTCTGCTCCGACTATAAGCTAATTACCCTAGATATCCACATCCTGCCTCCACCCTCCCCATTAAGGAAACCATGGTAAAAAATTTCTCCAAAGCCAACTTCATGCTTCTTAAGACAGAAGTGGTGAACTTCATGACACCCATACAGATGAACAATACAGTTATGACTACTGAATCCTACACAATTGCACTTTATAAGCACTTACATGAGTGCATGGATCGTGCTATCCCAAGCAGAACCAAGACACTATCCTCCAAAAAAAGAAAGCCAATCTGGTGGTCCCCTGCCATAAACAAACTGTACAACAGAAAGAAGAAACTCTTGCAAAAGAGAGTAAAATCCCACGAGTGGAGGAGCTCCCTGGTCAGCCTCCGTAAGAAGCTGCGATCCCTGATAAAATCCTCCAAAGCTAGTTACGAAAACAAAATCGCCACTGATTCTAAAGACGACCACAAAGCATTCTATAGCTATGTCAAGAATCTCAATGACAACACTCAGATCTGCTTTGAGTTACAGCACAATGGCACTAAATATACAGATCCAACTGATACTGCCAACATCCTGGCAGATAGGTTCAGTGCTAACTTTACCCCTCTCTCACCCCCTAAACAGCCCATCTCTATACCGGAAGAATGCAAAGTTCCTGTAATCACGGCTGCACAGGCAAAAACCACACTCTCCAAAGTCAAGAATACAGCATCCATGGGACCAGACAACATCCCAGGCTGCATTCTACATGAACTACAGAACGAACTGGCACCCCGCCTAAGTACCATGTTCAATCATAGCCTCACCTCAGGCTTTGTGCCTGCTGAATGGCGCACAGCAACGGTTATCCCACTCCACAAGGGGGGAGCCACCACGGACCCTGGGAACTACAGCCCCATTAGTCTGATGAGCCTGGTCTGCAAGGCCATGGAACGTATCATCATGGAACTTATAAACAAAGATATTGGTAATCCCCAAACTCTGGATCCCACCCAGTTCGGGTTTGTAAAATGCAGATCATGTCTCCTAAACCTGATAGACTTCTTTGAAGCAGTCGCCAAAGCAGTAGACAAGGGTAAGGTGATTCACACAGCCTATCTAGATCTTGCCAAGGCTTTTGACACCATCCCCCACTCTGGAATTATAGATAAACTCACTAAACTAGGTATAAATCCCTATGTCACAAGATGGGTTGCCAACTGGCTCACTGACAGAACACACACTGTGAAAGTAGCAGACTCCAAATCCGACTTCAGACCAGTGACAAGTGGAGTACCACAGGGTTCAGTCCTGGGTCCTCTCCTGTTTAGTATCTACTTCTGTGAAGTACAGGGCTAACACAGAAGGTCTTTGGCTAACGATGTTCGGAGATGACTGCAAACTAGGAGCCATAATCGAAACTCCTAATGATGTGGACATCCTACAAAAGGGCCTCACTGAGAGAGATGCCTGGTGTCAAAGCCAAGGCCTCATGCTCAATGCCAAAAAGTGCATTGTCATCCCCTTTGGTAAAAACTCTACACCCATGAACTACAACATAGATGGTAGTATACTTAACACTGAAAGTGTGATAAGAGACCTTGGGACACAGGTGGACAGTAGTCTCTCCTTTGATAATCACATCGCCACAGTAGTCAGGAAATCCTTCTACGTGACACACCTCATCACAAAAGGTTTCTCATCCAGAAAAAAAGAGGTCATTGTTCCCCTCTACTCATCACTCATTAGACCCATTATAGAGTACAATGCCCTTTTTGGTATGCACCTCACAAGACATCTACAACAACTGGAAAGGCCGCAGAAATACCTCACAAAGGAGATTACCGGCCTCAAACAGATGCCCTACGCAGACCGTCTAAAAAAACTCCAGCTTTACTCCATCTCATATCGCCTACTCAGAGGTGATCTCTGCCTAACATACAAAGCTATGTCAAACCCAGAGCTGTTGGACATGCTTCACTTAAAGAAAACCCAATCCCTCCGAGCTACACGCTCTAGGGACCTAAACCTTGTCACCACATTAAACAGAAAGTACAGTTTTGTACCTACCATAAATGTAGATGTTCGAGTGCTAATACAGCTGCAGTCATAACAGATGGGTTCTCCTGCCGTCAGGCGGGTCCTCGGTCGGCCGAATTCCAAAGTCTAGGTCCGGCGTCGGTTGTCGTCGCTTCTTCCCTGACGTCAGTGCGACAGGGGTATAAAAGAACCAGCCAACGCCATTTTCTTCAGTTTTTCTTGCCCCAGATGTCAGGTGCCCCCAGAAGGAAGGCAATACATAAATTTTGTGTAATAAAGCAATGCCATATAATCAAAATACAGTAGTGCAAGCAAATACACCATAAATGAATACCCCAATCAGGTTGTATGAGGAGGTGTTAGCCAATAGGCCTGTCCCAAGAGGGGAAGGAGGGAGGGAAACCTGGACTGCAGCTGTATTAGCACTCAAACATCTACATTTATGGTAGGTACAAAACTGTACTATGTTCATCGTGCATACAGCTGCAGTCATAACAGATGGGTAGAATCCCAAAGCTAAGAAAGGGGTGGTAGGCACTAGGTGGAACTAGGAGGAGCCAGGATGCCCTGCAAGACTGCAGTGGCAAAGCCTGCTCTAGTTTTGGAGTATAATGGTAGGTGGTAGTGCTTGGAGAAGGTATGCACAGAACTCCAAGTGGCTGCTTCCAAAATATCTTTGGTAGGAACTCCTCTGAGGAAAGCTGCAGAGGTAGCTGTGGCCCTTGTGGAGTGAGATCTGATGCCTGCAGGTACAGTTTTGCCATGAAAAGAGTAACAAAAGCGAATGCAGTGGGCTATCCATTTTGAGATTGTCTGTTTGGAAATTGGCTTCCCTTGAGCTCCTATAGCATAGGACACAAAGAGCTGTTCTGATTTTCTGAAAGGCTTTGTTCTGTCCAAATACTAACGCAGTTGTCTGTGGATGTCCAAGGAATGTAGTAATCTCTCTCCTTTGTTTTGAGGATTAGGATAAAAGGTAGGTAAGTGTATAGCCTGATTCAAAGCTACCCTGGATACCACTTTTGGCATAAAGGAGGGGATGGTTCGTAAGGAAACTCTGTCCTGATGGAAGATGATAAAAGGCTGCACAGCCATGAGGGCTTGTAGTTCCGATACCCTACGAGCTGAGGTGATAGCCAGAAGGAAAGCTGTTTTCCAGGACAAATATTGCAAATCTGTTGAGGCAGCTGGCTCAAAAGGAGGCAAGGTCAGCTTTTCTAGAATTAAATTGAGATCCCAAGCAGGTATTGGTTGTTTCCTTGGGGGTTTCATATTCTTAGCCCCTCTGAGGAACTGTCTTAAGAGGGGGTGAGAGAATAAAGGTGGATCAGTGTTGTATTCTGCAGAAATGGCTGAGGCATGGATTTTGATGGAGGAGAATGAAAGTCCACTGCTTAGCAGCTCAGCTAGATACTGTAATATTTGAGGTAAATTCAGTTTTCCAGGATTCTGGCCCTTTTTCTCATTCCAGGCACAAAACCGTTTCCATTTTGCAGAGGTAAGCTTTTCTAGTAGACGGCCTTCTGGCCTCCAAGATGAAATCCTGCACCTCCTTGGAGAGTAGGGTCTGTTGTGATGTTAAGGAATCTTCCATGCGGCCAGATTGAGTGTTTTCAGCTGACTGTGAAGAGTTTTGAAGCTGTGCTGAGTCAGAAGAAGAGGCATTAGAGGCAGGGTCCATGGTGGGGAATGCGTCAGGCTCCTCAGGAGTGGGTACCAGTGTTGTCTTGGCCAGTCTGGAGCAATGAGAATCATCTTTGGTCTGTCTGCTCTGGTTTTTAGTAGAACTTTGGGCAGCAGAGGAAGAGGTGGGAAGGCATAAACTGTCATTGTTGTCCAACTGAAAGAGAGAGCGTCCACTCTCCAGGCCTTTGGATGAAAAATCCTTGAGCAGAATTTTGTCAATTGGTGATTTTTGTGGGAGGCAAAGAGATCTATGTCTGGCCTTCCCCATGCTTGAATTATCCCTGTAAAAACTTGAGGATGCAACTTCCATTCGTGTGGATCTGTCATATTTCTGCTTAGGTTGTCTGCCAGCGTGTTTTCCTTGCCTGGCAAGTACTGTGCTTGAAGTTCGATTTGTAAATCCAGAGCCATGTTCCAAAGTGACATGGCCAGCCTGCATAGGGGGTATGAATGGGTTCCTCCCTGTTTGTTTATGTACCACATTACTGTGGTGTTGTCTGTCCTTATCAATAGTTGACCTGGATGCAGTAGGTCTTTGAAAGCTATAATAGCATTTATTACTGCTAGCATTTCCTTTTGGTTGATGTGAAGGTGCTTTTCTTTTTGGGACCATTTGCCCTGAATGCACCAATCTGTCATGTGTGCCCCCCAGGCGTAGTCCGAGGCGTCTGTTGTGAGAAATTGATTTGCTTGAGGCTTGTTAAATGGGAGACCTGTGTTTGTTTGGCATGCTTGAGCCCACCACAGAAATTCCTTTTGAAGACATGGAATTAGTGGTATTATTGTTTCCAAACTGTCGCTGTGTTGAGGCCATAGGTTTTTCAGGTACCACTGAAGTTTCCACATATGCAGCTTTGCACATGGGATTAGTAGGATGCAAGATGCCATGAATCCCAGAGCCTGCAGGATTTTCCTTGCAGTCAGCCTGGTGAAATTTGCTAGTGTTCTGAAGTATTGAGTTAGTTGCTCCTGCTTCTCTGGCGTGAGGTAGGCCATCTGGGTGTTTGTGTCCAAGTTGGCACCCAGGAAAATTATTTTCCGAGAGGTATTAGCCTTGATTTCTTTTTGTTGACTGTGTATCCCAGAGAATTCAGCAACATTATTACAAAAGCCAGATGTTTCAGAAGTATGTGCTTGCTGTCCGCTTGGATCAGGCAGTCATCTAAATAGGGGTATATTTGTATCCCTTGAAGTCTGCAGTAGGTAATTACTGATGCCAAGCATTTCGTGAATACTCTGGGCGCAGTAGATAAGCCAAAGGGCAATGCAGAGAATTGATAATGGGTTGAACCTGCAAGAAATCTGAGGTATCTTCTGCAATTTTGTCTGATTGGGACATGCAGGTATGCCTCCTTGAGGTCCAGTGTTACCAGCCAAGACTCCTTGCCCAGCATGGGAAGAAGCTGCTGTAAAGTGAGCATCTTGGAATTTGGTACGAGTAAAAATGTGTTTACGATGGATAGGTCCAAAATAGGTCTCCAATCTTTTCCCTTCCTTGGTACCAGGAATAGTCTGGAATAAAAACCTTGACCTTGTTCGTGAGTAGGTACCTCTTGAATAGCTTTCATGTCCATGAGATCTGAAATTTGTCTTTGTGCCTCTGCCCTTTGATTGTGTGGCAGGTTTGGCATGCCTCTCATTTTTGGAAGGGTGTGAAAATGGAATCTGTAGCCTCTGTTTATAATGTCCAGGATCCATTTGTCTTTTGTGACAATATGCCAATTTTTTGAAAATAATGCCAGTTTTCCGCCTAAGGGTGCTGCCATTTGAGCCTTGCTTGGCATGCAAAGGGGAAAGTCATTGGGCTTGTTTTCTGAATGGCTGTGAACTATCCTCACCACCTCTTTGTGTAGGAGCTTGCCATTGTCTGCCTCTAAACGATCCTTGAGATTGCCCTCTGCCCCTCGGGCGCCTGTATCTACCTCTTTGGGGTCTGTCCATGGCTGGAAAGGACCAATTTTTGGAAGGCCAATTTCTACTGAAACGTGGAGGTTGTACCTGTAGAAAATCTTTCACTGTTTGCATTGATTTAGCCTTTTCCTCCATTTTCTTTAATACCTCCTCAGCATTAACACCAAATAATACATCCTTATGAAGAGGGGCATCTAGTAATTTAGCTTTGACATGATCCGGTAAGGTTTGTTCCTTGAGCCAGGCATGTCTACGTATCACTGATCCTGTAACAGCAGCTCTACATGAGGCCTCTAGAGCATCAAAACCACATTGCAAGGTATGTTTACCCACTTGTTCTGCACTATGCATCAAATCCTGCAACTCCTTCAAGTCTGGTTGTTCAGGTTGTGACATTTTACTTCTCAATTGTGCTAATAGAAACTGCTGGTACTTTAGCATATGGAACTGGCAGTTTACTGCCCTCATGGTTAAGGTGGCCGAGGTATCTACCTTTTTTCCCCACCTTTCTAAGGATCTGGAATCTCTCTCGGAAGGTAATGGACTTTTAGCAGTGGAGGCCTTAATTCCCTTGGGGCCCTGTGAGATAGTTTCTGGGTCAGCCGCATGGCTTTTGTATAAAAATTGATGTGAGTCAGGAACCCGGTAGTACCTGTCAGGCTTGACTGGGGCTGAAGGTAAAGAATCCGGGTTAAGGCAGGCCTCCAAGTACACATCATCTAGCATGTCTAAGACAGGAGGTATAGCCAGAGGCCTGTGCTGAGGTAGCAAGAGAAAATCCCTAAGCCTTTTTTTGGAATCTGAGTACTCTTGGCCTTCCCAGTGGAAGTGTTCCCTTAAGGTATGCAAGGTTTCCCCAAATGAATAATCCTCTGGGGGGGAGACAGAGGGAATGGACTCCTCTGCATCAGAATCTTCAAAAGGGGAGTAAGAATGTTCCTGTTCATCAGAGTGCTCTGATATAATGGAGGCCTGGTCAGAGGAGGGGGATTCTTCCTCCACTCTGGGCCTTTTGTCCGGGGGGTTGAGAACTCCTGATAAGAGTAATTAAATCCTCAGCCATTTTAAGCATCTGTTTTTTAGGCATGGGGCCTGGAGATGGGCCCTGTGTAGCTAGTCTCTTAGAATGCATGGCTGCTTTAGACTTAGTGAAAGCCTTGATGGAAAAAGAAGAGGAAGGTCTGAAGACACCTTGAGAGGAGGCAGACCTGTCTACATTTTGAGATTCACCACCAAGAGTGGCTTCGGTATCTGTAGTCGGGGTGTGGGCCGAGGAGCCTGCGACCTCGGGCACAGAAGACACCGTCAATGAAATGTCGTCGGTAGTCAGGGGCTGCGTAGGCGCCTCGCTGAGAACCGGACCACCTGTAGTCGGCTTTGGCGTGGTGTCGGTAGAGGCCGCGGACCTCGTGTGTCGGTCCTTATCTTTGCGTTTTTTAGACAAAACTGGAGTCGGAGTATCTGACGACATAATATAGTTAAATTTTTTGCCAAAATAATGCTGGGCGAACTCCGCCCGACGCTTAATGGTGCGTTTATTGAATGTAGCACAAAAACGACAGACCGAGACGTCGTGGTCTGGGCCTAAGCAAGGAATACAGAGGGAATGAAAATCCTTATGCAGTATTTGCTTCCCACATGAAATACAATTATTAACTTTGTCTGACATCGGTCTGAGGCAAGAAAAGTTTCCCCAACGGGGTACTTAGCTTTCAAGAAGACTTCGGTTGAAAAATTTTCGTAATTTCAGGAGCTGGCCGACCGGCACTTGCGAACTGCTTCTGCTTCGGGCACGGCAAGAAAGACTGAAGAAAATGGCGTCGGCTGGTTCTTTTATACCCCTGTCGCACTGACGTCAGGGAAGAAGCAACGACAACCGACGCCGGACCTAGACTTTAGAATTCGGCCGACCGAAGACCCACCTGACGGCAGGAGAACCCATCTGTTATGACTGCAGCTGTATGCACGATGAACATCATGCCGGAGGGATAGATTCCTGTCCCAGAGACTTTCCATACTCTGGAATAAACTACCTATCTATATCAAACAAAGCTCCTCATTAGCACCCTTCAAGAAAAATCTTGATGACTGGATGGGAAATAGGAAATTCACCCAGGTGATCACGTCTGTGGCTCTGCTCGACAGTGGCACAGGAAAATAAATTTCTTGGGTGGGAAAAGCCAGGGTATCTTTTTGGATGGGCTTGTATAGGCCCCAGGGCCGATAGCCTAGTACCTACCTATGAACCTATGAACCAGCTTCTTCTTAGTAGCTGCAGCAACAACCATGATATCTACCGGGATTCCCTTAATCCAATGGGGTCGGTCAGGAGGAGCAGTGAGGATTTCGTCCGCACACTTGGGCATAGGTTTTACTGTGACCAGATCCTTCCAAGTCCTGCTTGATACCAGATCAGTGAGAGCATCAGTGGGACGAGGCACCCAAGATCTAGACGGGCTGGACCCGAAAGTCTCCAAGAACACCTATTCCTCCAGGTTCGGATTTTGGAAAGACCACCCATCTCTTTGGTGCAGGATTTTCAAGATGTCTCCAAAACAGACATCTTCAGGTGGACATCTGGGGACCCTTCCCCTTCCTCAAAATTGGTGTCTTCTGTGACGGCTTCCGCAGGGGAATCCAGGTGCCTCCTTTTGTACATTCACTTCTGGGGAATCTCTTCAGTGGGGTGTTCCAGGAAGACGTCGGAAGAGAACTGGGGTTCCAAAGATGGAAGCATTTGTTGGCTTTGTTGGGCCAGTTGTCCCAAGGGGGCAATGGTCAGGTCTCAAACAGTTTCCAAAGGGGTAAGAAGCAGATCTAAAAAACCCTCTCCACCACCTCAAAAGCAGAATGGGTCAGAGAAGCCAATAACAGTCTTCCCTGAGCTGAAACTACTGGGACAGAGGATCTCTGAACTCCTCCAGCCCTCCGCTCTGAGAGGGAAGCTGGGGCCGAGCTGTCAAATGTCGACACTCCGAGGGGAAGTGATGGCTCAAAAAATGTTAGAGTTGAGGTCAACCCCTCGAAAAGTACAGTTTTGTACCTACCATAAATGTAGATGTCCGATAGGTATGCAACTGCAGTCCTGACATATGGGTTGTCCTGCCTCAGGAAGCCCTTCGGTCGGCCGGATTCCAAAGTCTGGGTCCGGCGTCGGCTGCTGTCGCCCTTTCCCCGACGTCAGAGCGCCTGGGGTATAAAAGCATCAGCCGACGCCATCTTCTTCAGTGTTTCTTGCCCCAGATGCCAGGTGCCCTCTAAGGAAGGCTAAATTTTGAAAATAGAGAAAAAATTCCAGACAAGTACAACAACATAAAAACAAATACACCATAAAAGATTACCCCAGGTAGCTAAAATGAGGGGTAGAAACTCAAAAGAATACCACAGAGGGGTAGGTGGGAGGGAAAACCTGACTGCAGTTGCATACCTATTGGACATCTACATTTATGGTAGGTACAAAACTGTACTATGTCCTTCAAGGATGCAACTGCAGTCCTGACATATGGGTTGAATACCATAGCCAACCTGGGGGTGGTAGGCACTAAGACAAAGATGGTGTAGCTAACATGCCCTGCAGGACTGCAGAAGCAAACCCTGCTCTGGATCTGGAATATAAAGGCAGGTTGTAATGTTTGGAAAATGTATGCACGGAGCTCCATGTAGCAGCTTCTAAAATGTCCTTTGTTGCCACTCCTCTTAAAAAGGCTGTGGAGGTGGCTGTAGCTCTGGTGGAATGTGGCCTAATGTCAGCTGGCACAGTTTTTCCATGAAAAGAGTAGCAGAATCGAATGCAATTTCCAATCCATTTAGAAATTGTCTGTTTGGAAATTGCTTTTCCTGCAATCCAGCAGCGCAAGCTACAAAAAGCTGGTCAGATTTTCTGAAAGGCTTTGTTCTGTCCAAGTAGTAGCAACTGTCTGTGTATGTCCAAGGTGTGCAGAAGTCTCTCTCCTTTATTTTGAGGATTGGGAAAGAAGGTAGGCAGGTGAATAGCTTGATTCAGGGACACCCTGGATACCACCTTTGGCATGAATGACGGATTGGTTCTCAATGAAACTCTGTCCTGATGAAAAATGAGAAATGGTTGTATTGCCATAAGGGCCTGTAGCTCAGAGACTCTTCTTGCTGAGGTTACTGCCAGAAGGAAAGCTGTCTTCCAAGACAGAAATTTCAACTCTGAAGATGCTGCTGGTTCAAAGGGAGGAAGAGTTAATTTTTCCAGCATGAAGTTGAGGTCCCATGCAGGCACTGGTGGTTTCCTCGGAGGGCTGATGTTCTTTATACCTCCAAGAAACTGTCTTAGCAATGGGTGAGAAAATACAGGCGGATCAGTGTTATATTTGGCAGATGTTGCTGAAGCATGTATTTTTATGGAAGAATATGAAAGGCCATTGTGGAGCATTTCAGCCAAATATTCTAGGATCTGTGGAATGCTCATCACTGATGGGTCTTGACCCTTTTTGCTGTTCCAGATAAGAAATCTCTTCCATTTTGCTGAGTATGTTTTTCTAGTGGAAGGTCTGCGCGCCTCCAGGATGATATCTTTTACCCTTTTGAAAAGAGTATCCTGAGGAATAGTCATGGAATCTTCCAAGCTGTCAGCTTCAATGTTTTCAAGCTGGGGTGTAGTGTCCTGTAATTGTGCTGTGTCAGAAGAAGTGGCCTTTGAGGAAGGAGCCACGGACTGGTGTGTGTCAAGCTCCGTAGCAGTGGGTACCAGTGTTGTCTTGGCCAGTCTGGAGCTATCAGTATGACTTTCGGTTGCTCTGTCTTGATCTTTAGTAACACCTTGGTCATCAAAGGAAGAGGTGGGAAGGCATATAGTGTTAGAGAGTTCCAACTGAAGGAGAGAACGTCCACCTTCCATGCTTGAGGATGGTATGTCCTTGTGCAAACCTTTTTCAGATGGTGATTGTGGTGGGAGGCAAAAAGATCTATGTCCGGCCTTCCCCATGCTTGAGTTATTTGTAAGAAAATGTCTGGATGCAACATCCATTCGTGTGGATCCATGATGTTTCTGCTTAGGCTGTCTGCCAGAACATTGTCCTTCCCTGGTACAAACTGGGATTGTAGCTCTATTTTCAATTGTAGGGAAATATCCCCAGAGATTCATTGCCAATCTGCAAAGAGGGTAGGAATGGGTACCTCCTTGCTTGTTTATGTACCACATAACTGTGGTATTGTCTGTCTTTATTAGTAGATGGCCCTGATGCATGAACTTTTCGAAGGCCTTGATTGCATGTATCACTGCTAGCATTTCTTTTTGGTTGATGTGCAGGTGCTTTTCTTTTTGTGTCCATTGTCCTTGAATGCATCTGCCCTCCATGTGCGCCCCCCATCCATGGTCTGAGGCATCTGGTGTTATGGTTTGACTTGTATGAGGCTTGCTGAAAGGCAGACCTTTGTTTATCTGGCTTGCTTGAGCCCACCACAGGAATTCCTTTTGAAGGCATGGAATGAGTGGGATCAATGCTTCCAGGCTGTGGCTGTGATGAGACCATAGACTTTTTAGATACCATTGTAGTTTCCTCATATGCAGCCTTGCGTGTCAGAAGAATGCAAGATGCCATGAAACCCAGGGCCTGCAGGATTTTCCTTGCAGTCATCTGGGTGTGCGTTGCTAATTTCCTGAAGTATTCTGGTAATTGTTTTTGTTTTTCTTTTGTCAGAAACGCCATCTGGGTATTTGTGTCCAGTGTGGCACCCAGGAAAGGTATTTGTTGGGATGGTACGAGACTTGATTTCTGAATATTGACTGTGTATCCCAAGGCCTGCAGTAGGTGAATGACATAGTCCAAGTTTTTTAACAAGGCTTGTTGGCTGTCCGCTTGTATAAGGCAGTCGTCTAGGTAAGGGTATATTTGTATCCCCTGGAGTCTGCAATGTGTAATTACTGATGCCAGGCATTTCGTGAACACTCTGGGCGCAGTAGATAAGCCAAAGGGCAATGCTGAGAATTGATAATGCTCTGAGCCTGCAAGAAATCTGAGGTATCTTCTGCAACTTTGTCTGATTGGGACATGCAGGTATGCCTCCTTGAGGTCCAGAGTTACCAGCCAAGACCCCTTGCCCAGCATGGGAAGGAGTTGCTGTAAAGTCAGCATTTTGAATTTTGGCACAATAAGGTAAGTATTCAGTGCGGACAAGTCCAGAATAGGCCTCCATTGATTTTCTTTTCTTGGAACAAGGAATAGTCTGGAATAAAATCCTTGGCCTTGTTCTGAAAGAGGAACCTTTTCTATAGCTTTCATTTGCATTAAGTAGGAGATTTGTTTCAAAGCCTCTGCCCTTTGATTTGGTGGCAGGTCTTTGGTGGCCTTTTCTTTTTGGCAATGTGTGAAAATGGAACCTGTATCCTTTGTCTATTATTTGCAGTGTCCATTTGTCTCTTGTAATACTGTGCCAATTTACTGAGAATAAAGAAAGCTTTCCGCCCAAAGGTGCTTTTAATTGAGCCCTGGTTGGCAGAGTCAAAGCAAAGTCATTGAGTCTGTCCTTGTGCAGCTGTTGTAGGTCCTGCACTACCTCTCTGGTTGGGAGGCTGCCACTGCCGTCCTCTGTAGGAGCCTCTAGCTTGCCCTCTATCTGTGGCACGCCTGCTCTTGCCTCTCTGAAATCTTTCTGTGTCCGGAAAGGACCAATTCTTGGTAGGCCAATTTCTGCTGAATCTTGGTGGTTGGACCTGTAGAAAATCTTTGACTGTTTGTACAGATTTTGCCTTTTCCTCAAATTTCTTTAAGACCTCCTGAGCAGTGGAGCCAAATAACTTTTGCTTTTCCAGTGGAGCATCCAGAAGCTTAGCTTTAACATGGTCTGGCAGAGATTGTTCCTTCAGCCAAGCATGCCTACGTATGACTGCACCTGTCATAGCTGACCTACATGAAGCTTCCAATGCATCATAACCACACTGCAAGAAATGGTTGCTAACCTGCTGGGAGTTATGTACCAGATCCTGAAGTGATTTGCGATCTAGGGGTTCAGGTGAAGACAGTTTCTTATGCAATTCATCTAATAAATACTCTTGGTACTGTATCATATGAAATTGACAATTTAATGCCCTCATAGAAAGAGTAGCAGAAGTATACACTTTTTTACCCCATCTCTCTAAAGCCCTGGACTCCCTTTCAGAGGGAGTGGATTTTTAGTTGTGGCAGCTGCAACCCCTTTAGGGCCCTGGGAAATGATTTCTGGATCAGCAGAGTGGGCCTTGTAAAGAAAATGATGTGAGTCCGGGACCCTGTAGTGCCTATCGGGCTTGACAGGGGCCGGAGGAAGAGTGTCAGGGGTTATACTAGACTCAGAGTACACATCATCAATGACATTCAAAACAGGAGGAATAGCCAAAGGTCTATGCTGAGGTAAATGCAGAAAGGTTCTTAATCTTTTCCTGGAATCAGAGAATTCCTGGCCCTGCCATTTGAAATGCTCTCTCATAGTGTGAAGGGTCTCCCCGAAGGATAGTTCTTCAGGAGGGGAGGCCGAGGGGATAGATTCCTCTGCATCAGAGTCCTCATAGGCCGAAAAAGCCTCCTCCTGGTAGTCCGAGAGGGCAGAGCCATCAGAGGCCTCCTCTGAGGAGTGGGGATCAGAGGGCTCAACCCTGGGCCTTTTGTCAAGAGGAGGTTGAGAGCCCCTGTCCGGATGGGGTTGGGAGCCCCTAATTAAGGAAATAAGGTCCTCTGCTAAGGTTAGAATCTGTGAACTTGTAGAGGGTCCCTGAGGAGTAACCCTGGGAGGCATAACTTTTGTGTGTTTAGCAGCTTTAGCCCTGGTGAATGCCTTTATGGACATGGATGCAGGAGGTCTGGCTGCACCACGTGCTGGTGTAGTTTTGTCTAGAGGAATGATGTCGGAAGTTTCCAAGACACCAGTTTCTGAAGGAAATTCAATAACCGACTCAGCAGGGGCCTCCGGGGCCGAGGTTTTTGGTTGAGCGGTTTCGGGGGTCGGAAGTACCAAGGACTCTGTTTCAGCCGAGACCGAGAGACTCGCAGTAGGCCTGGCCGTGGTTTCAGCCGAAACCGCGGGCCGCGTGTGTCGGTCCTTGTCCTTCCGTTTCTTTGTTAAATGTGAAGTCAGAGTCTCCGACGGCATATTGTATGAAAAACTAGCCGCAAAAAATTCCTCTGCAAACTCCGCCCGACGTCTAAAAGTGCGTCGGTTGAAGGAAGCACAGGCAGAGCAGGCCGAGACGTCGTGGTCTGGGCCTAGGCAGGGGAGGCAGTAAGGGTAGAAATCCTTATGAGGTATTTGTTTCCCACAAGTTAAGCAATTATTAACTTTATCTGACATCAGCTGAGGCAAGAAAGAGTCCCCAACGGGGTACTTAGCTTTTGAAGTCTTCGGTAACTGAATTACAGGAGCTGGCCGACCGGCACTTGCGAACTGCTTCTGCTAAGGGCACAACGCGGCAAGAAAGACTGGGGAAGATGGCCGGACCCAGACTTTGGAATCCGGCCGACCGATGGGCTGCCTGAGGCAGGACAACCCATATGTGATGACATAAAGGCTGTGATGACTGCAGATGCATCCTTGAAGGACATCAGGTAATTCTATAGTCTGATTGAGATTTGTCTCTGAACAAACCTTAGGTAAAAAAGATGGATTTGTCCTAAGTGAAACTCTGTCATTATGAAATATTAAATATGGAGGTTTAATGGACAAGGCTTGTAACTCTGAAACCCTCCGAGCTGAAGTAATAGCTAGTAGAAAAATGGTTTTCCATGATAGATATTTCAGGTCACAAGATGAAGCCAGTTCAAATGGGGGTAAAATGATATGGTAAAAAAACAAAATTTAGATTCCATGGTGTAACCCGGGTCCTGAATGGGGGGGGGGGTCCCAAATGAGCGTTGCCCTTAAGAAAAGCTTTGGAGAGTCTGTGGAACATGATATTAGACCCCTGATCACCAAGGTGAAAATTAGAAATTGCTGCTAATTGAACCCTAATAGTTGCAGCAGCTGCTCCTTCATTGAAAAGTTTGGTCAAAAACTCTTAAATAGATGAAATTGAAGCTAGATATGGGTCAATATTGTTTTGAGACGCCCATACAGAAAATCTTTTTCATTTGCTAAGGCATAACTTCCTGATAGATTATTTATGCCTGATGGATGATTTACGGGAAGATATTATAATGTGCTGAGCTGCAGCTGAGAGATTTTGAATTGGAGCAGCCAAGCTGTCAATTTGAGTGTGTGAAGTGTGGCATGAAGAGCCCCTGATGAATGAGTCAGTAGATCTGGAACTGGGTCCAGGATCCAATTTTCTTCCAATAGATGAGGCTGAAGAAATGGGAACTAAATCTGACAAGGCCAGTAAGGGGCTATTAGAATGATGATCCTTCCCAGAGTCTTTGCTTTCTGTAAAACTTTGGGTATCAGTGGAAAGGGTGGAAAGGCATAAAGGAGACCCGGGGGCCAATTGTGTACAAGTGCGTCCCTTGGGGACTCTCCCATAGGGGGGATTAGGGTAAAATAACTGCTGCATTTCGTGTTCGTTGGGGTTGCAAAGAGTTTGCACCATGGCTGGCCCCATCTGTTTGTCTGCTATCACATTGGACTTCCCTGGGATGTGTGTTGCTATCAGAAAGCAATGGGTGGAAGTTGCCCATTGCCATACTCTCAGGGCCTCTTGACATAGGGGGTAAGATCTGGTTCCTCCTTGTTTGTTTATGTAACAGTCCACTGACATGTTGTCCGTCTGAACTGCAACAGTCCCTAGAGGAAGGGAGTCTTGAAAGGACTGCAACGCTAGAAGTACCACTCTCATCTCTAGGATAGTGATATGCAGGTGAGCCTTGTGTTATTTCCACGTGCCTTGGGCTGTTCTTCCTTGATAATGTCCCCCTTCCACCCTATCAGGGAGGTGTCCATGGTCAAAGTGGCAATGGGAGTGGGTAGAACAAAGGGTCGACCTACTGTTACTTGTTGAGAGTCAGCCACCAGCGAAGGTCATTTTTGCATGAGTTTGTTATCAGAATTTGATGAGACATTGGAAGTTCTTGAAAGGACCATTGTGTAAACAGAAGCCATTGCAGTATACGCATATGCATTCGGCCTAGAGGAATCACAATGAGTGTTGCTGCCATTGTCCCCAATAATTTGAGCACCACTGAAGCTGGGGATTTTTCTTTTGATAGAAGATTCAGGACCTATTTTCGTAGAACACAAACCCTTTCTGGTGGAAGTTTTACGGTCATGGAAATGGTATCTATATCGGCTCCTATAAAAATGGTACATTTGGATGGCGATAAGGCAGACTTTTTTTGAGTTTATGGTAATCTCCAACTGACTGCAGAGGCTTAAGGTTGTGTCCCTTGTTTGTATGAGTTTATGCCTGTTGGAGGCGGTGAGGAGCCAGTCGTCTAGGTATGGAAACACCTGGAATCCTAAACGTCTCAGGTGAGCCCTGACTACTGCCATGCATTTGGTGAACACTCTGGGGGCTTTAGTGAGACCAAAAGGCAGAGCTCGAAAAGTACAGTTTTGTACCTACCATAAATGTAGATGTTTGAGTGCTAATACAGCTGCAGTAATCACATATGGGTTCTCTGCCGTCAGGCGGGTCCTCGGTCGGCCGAATTCCAAAGTCTAGGTCCGGCGTCGGTTGTTGTCGCATTCTTTCCTGACGTCAGTGCGAAAGGGGTATATAAGACACAGCCAACGCCATATTCTTCAGTCTTTTCTTGCCCCAGATGTCAGGTGCCCCCAGAAGGAAGGCAATACATAAATTATATATATATAAATATATTCAAGCAATGCAATGTAATCAAAAAACAGTAGTTGCAAGCAAATACACCATAGGAGGATAACCCAAATTAGGTTGTATGAGGAGGTGTTAGCCCCTAATCCTTTACCAAGAGGGGAAGGAGGGAGGGAAACCTGTACTGCAGCTGTATTAGCACTCGAACATCTACATTTATGGTAGATGCAAAACTGTACGTTCATCGTGCATACAGCTGCAGTAATCACATATGGGTAGAATCCCAAAGCTATGCACAGGGTGGTAGGCACTAGGTGGAAAGTACAGTTGTGTACACCTACCATAAATGTAGATGTTCGAGTGTCTTCACTGTTGCAGTCATAACTGTAGGGTGCTCCTGCCGGCAGGCAGCCCGAGGTCAGCCAGAATCCCAAAGTCTGGGTCCGGCGTCGGCTGTACAAGCTAGTACCCTGACGTCAGTACGCTTTGGTACATAGCCCTCAGCTGACGCCATCTTCTCCAGCCTTTCTTGCCCTAGATGTCAGAAGTCCCCAACAAAACAAAAATGAATCCAACAAGGAAACACAAATACACCACAAAAAAGGAAAATGGAGAAAAAGAGGGATAGGAGGGAGGAACCCCGACTGCAACAGTGAAGACACTCGAACATCTACATTTATGGTAGGTGTACACAACTGTACTATGTTCTTCGTGTTTCACTGTTGCAGTCATAACTGTAGGGTGGAATCCCAAAGCAGTGTAAAAGGGGAGGAGGCTTTAGATAGAAGAAGGGGAGGCAAGAATACCCTGCAAAACAGCAGAGGCAAAGCCTGCCCTGGTCTTAGAATAGAGAGGGAGATTGTAGTGCTTGGAAAAAGTATGCACAGAACTCCAAGTGGCAGCTTCCAAGATATCCTTGGTAGGGACTCCTCTGAGGAAAGCTGTAGAAGTGGCAGCTGCTCTAGTAGAATGACTTCTAATGGTACCTGGAAACTGTTTCCCATGATGAGTGTAACAAAATCTGATTCCATAAGCAATCCATTTGGAAATAGTTTGTTTAGAAATAGGTTTTCCAAGAGAACTGGAGGCAAAAGAAACAAACAATTGATTAGACTTTCTGAACTCTTTAGTCTTGTCCAGGTAAAATCGTAACTGTCTGTGCACATCTAATGAATGCAAAATCCTTTCCCTTTATTTTGAGGATTTGGAAAGAAAGTAGGAAGGTGAATTGTCTGATTTAAAGCCACTTTCAAATCACCTTAGGCATGAAAGTAGGATTGGTCCTCAAGGATACTCTGTCCTGATGGAAAATAAGGTATGGTTCCACAGCCATGAGAGCTTGCAACTCTGAGACCCTTCTGGCAGAGGTCAATGCTAATAAAAGAACAGTCTTCCAAGATAAAAACTTAATATCTGAAGATGCAGCAGGCTCAAAAGGAGGCAAAGTAAGTTTTTCTAAAACATAATTAAGATCCCAGGCAGGGACAGGAGGGGTCCTGGGGGCAAATTTTAGCCCCTCTCAAGAATTGTTTCACCAAAGGATGAGAAAAAACAGGAGGATCAGAATTGAAATGAGCAGAAATAGCAGAAGCATGAATCTTAATGGAAGAAAAGGAAAGTCCTTTAGATAAAAGTTCCAAAAGGTAAAGCAAAATAGAAGAGAGATCAGGTACCAGAGGATCCGAGCCTCGGTCCTGCATCCAAATACAAAACCTCTTCCATTTAGAGGCATAGGATTTCCTAGTGCTAGGCCGTCTAGCTTCCAGAAGAACATCCAAAACTTGTTTGGGAAGACTAGAGGAAATCAAATTCCTTTGAAGAGCCAAGCTGCCAGGCAAAGGGTCTTGAGATTGGAATGTAGTAACTGACCCTGATGTTGGGACAGAAGAGAAGGGTTCAGAGGGAGAATCCAAGGAGGCTCCAAGAACAGGTGCTTTAAAGTTGGATACCAAAACTGTCGAGGCCAATTTGGAGCAATCAAGATGAGGAACTTGGGCTTGTCCTGTTTTATCTTCAGTAATACCCGAGGTAGTAGAGGAAGAGGAGGGAAGGCATATCCTGAAAGGCTTCTCCAGCTGAAGGACAGGGCATCCACTCTCCAAGCTGTTTTGTGGAAGGACCTGGTGCAAAAGAGAGGCAGCTGATGATTGAGATGGGATGCAAATAGATCTATCTGGGGACATCCCCAAACTGCAGTAATCCTGTTGAATAAGTTGGTGTCTAGCATCCATTCGTGAGGATCTGAAATGTTTCTGCTCAGGCTGTCTGCTAAGAGATTCTGTTCCCCTGGAATGAATTGAGCCTGGAGATGTAGATTCAAATTTAGAGCTGTGTCCCATAAAGCCATAGCTAGTCTGCAAAGGGGTAATGAGAACCCCTGCTTGTTGATGTACCACATGACCGTGGTGTTGTCTGTGCGAATTAGCAGAGGCCCTGGTTGCAAAAGGTTCTTGAAGGCTAGAAGGGCATTTTGAACTGCCAACATTTCCTTCAGATTGATGTGCCAGTGAAGATGGTCCTTTGTCCAGGTTCCTGCTGGCAATTGTCTAGAAAGTGTGCTCCCCAAGCATAATCCGAGGCATCCGTGGTTAGGATTTGAGTAGGTTGAGGTAGAGCGAAAAGGCTTTCCTTCGTTTAAAGCGCATACCCTGGACCACCAGAGGAACTCCCTCTGAAGGCAGGGGATCAGAGGAATCAGAATATCCAGATCGTGGTAATGCTGTGACCATACACTTTTCAGATACCATTGAAGCTTTCTCATATGAAGCCTTGCTTTGGAATCAACAGAATGCAGGAAGCCATGTAGCCCAGAGCCTGCAGGAATTTCCTTGCAGTGAGCTGAGATAGAGTTGCCAAGGTGCTGAAAGTAGAAGCCAGCTGAGTTTGTTTTTCTGGAGTGAGGAAGGCCCTTTGTAAGGTTGTATTTAAGAGGGCTCCCAAGAATACCATTTGTTGAGAAGGGATCAAATGTGACTTTTTGTGTTCACTGAGAATCCCAGTAGGAGGAGAAGACGTTGAACAAAGTCCAGATGTTGAAGTAGAAGATCTTTGCTGTCTGCCTGAATAAGGCAGTCGTCCAAATAGGGGTAAATCTGGATCCCTGAAGTCTGCAGTAAGCCACTACTGGTGCCAGGCACTTGGTAAAGACTCTGGGCAGTAGATAAACCAAAGGGCAGTACAGAGAATTGAAAGTGCCTCGAACCTGCCTTGAACCTGAGGAATTTCCTGCGTTTCTGCCTGATGGGAATGTGTAAGTAGGCTTCCTTTAAGTCCAATGTCACCATCCAGGCGTCCTGAGAGAGCATTGGAATTAGTTGCTGCAGAGTAAGCATCTTGAATTTTGGAATTTCCAAAAAGGTGTTTAACACAGAAAGGTCCAGAATAGGTCTCCATGAGTTTTGTTTTCTTGGAACCAGAAACAGTCTTGAATAAAAACCTTTTCCCATCTCCGAGAGTGGAACAGGCTCTATGGCTCTCAAGGCCAGAAGAGCATCCACTTGATTTAAGACCTCTGACCATTGATGTTTTGGCAGATCTGGCCAACCGTGAGCCCTTGGCAAAGTGTGAAAGTGGAATTTGTAACCCTTTAAAATCACGTCCAATACCCATTTGTCCTGGGTAATATGAGTCCAATTTCTGTAAAAAAGAGACAGTTTTCCTCCGAGAGGGGCATCCAGGTGAAGGGGTCCTGTAGCCCAACCGAGAGAGTCATTGAGTTTGCTTTCTTTGAGATTGGGATCTGTCTTCTCCCCTTCTAGGTGAAGAAGCAGTCCATTGTCTAGATCTGTAAGAGGCCTGACCTTGACCACGACCTCTGGGGCGTCTATATCTTCCCCTTTGAGGCCTGTCAGACGTGGGAAAGGACCAATTTTTAGAGGGCCAATTCCTGGAAAATCTAGGAGGCTGAACTTGCAAGAAATCTTTTACAGTCTGCATAGACTTTGCCTTTTCTTCCATCTTTTAATAACTTCCTCAGCCTTGGATCCAAAAGAACATCATGTTGAACAGGGGCATCTAATAACTTAGCCTTAACCTGTTCAGGTAAACTTTGTTCACGAAGCCAGGCATGTCTCCTGATAACAGTACCAGAGGCTGCAGCCCTGCAAGAAGCATCCAAAGCATCAAAACCACAATGTAAACTATGTTTGTTCACTTGTTCAGTAGCATGCAAGACATCCTGAAGTTCCTTATCCTCTGCACATGCAGGAAGGAAGCAAGCTTTTGCTTTAAAACAGACAAAAGAAATTGCTGATACTTAAACATACGAAACTGGCAATTTAAAGCCCTTACAGACAGGGTAGCAGAAGTATATACCTTTTTTCCCACCTGTGTAAAGCACGAGAATCCTTCTCAGAGTGAATAGGATTTTAGAAGTAGCAACCTTAGCAGCCTTAGAGCCCTGAGAAATAGTTTCAGGATCCAGAAGGGTTTTAAATAAGAATAAATGAGAGTCAGGAACCCTATAAAATCTATCAGGCTTAGAAGGAGCAGGAGGCATGGAATCAGGATTCAAATTAGCCTCAGAAAAAGCATCATCTACAATGTCCAAAACAGGAGGGATAGCTAAAGGCCTATGCTGAGGAAGAAGAAGAAATTCCCTAAGCCTCTTCTTGGAAGCAGAATACTCCTGTCCTTCCTAATGAAAATGTTCCCTCATCTCATGCAAGGTTTCCCCAAAAGAGAAATCCTCAGGCGGAGAGGCCGAGGGTAAAGAGTCCTCAGGAGGAAAGGAATAGTCCTGATCTGAGGAAGAAACAGAAGATACAGAAGCCTGGTCAGAGGAATCCAGAGTAACATCCTGTCGAGGCCTTTTCTCAGGAGGGGGGTGAGAACCCCTAATCATTGTAAGCAAATCTTCAGCCATCTTTAATAATTGCTTCTGTGTCCTGGGAGTAGATTCAGAAGCAGCTTGAGCAGGAACTTTAGACTTAACAGGAGTCTTTGTCTTTGCCTTTGCCTTTGAAATAGTGATGTGAGTAGGCCTGAAAACCCCCTCAGAAGCCGGTACCTGCACAGCGGTTCCGGACCCATCTGAAGGAGCGACGTCCGAAGGTCCTGCAGCAGTTAAAATAGTGGGCCTTGATGGCTCCCCATGGGAGTCCGTATCGGCCATCGGTTCAGAAGTGGCGGACGACAGGGGCTGCAAAAGCGCCTCACTGACGACAGCCGAACCGGACGCTGGCTCCAGCTGCAACGAGTCCTGTTTGGACCTCGGAGGCCTGTCTTTGTCTTTGCGCTTCTTTTGAATTCCGGTAGTGTCCGACGACATTCTATAATTGAAGCGTCTGCCAAAATAATTTAAAGCCCAATCGTACCTGCGCTTGATAGTACGAGAGTTGAACCTGGCACAGAACCGACAACAATAAACGTCGTGGTTAGGGCCTAAGCAAGGTAGACAGTAAGAGTGGAAATCTTTATGAGGTATTTGTTTCCCACACGTTATACAATTATTAACTTTTTCTGACATCGGAGGAACAAGAAAAAGATTCCCCAACGGGGTACTTAGCTTTGAGAAGAGAAGTAAGAACTTCGGACCGACAACAAAATACGCTGTTCGAAAATCGCCAACCAACGACTTGCGAGCTGCTTTCCACCGCACGGCAAGAAAGACTGGAGAAGATGGCGTCGGCTGAGGGCTATGTACCAAAGCGTACTGACATCAGGGTACTAGCTTGTACAGCCGACGCCGGACCCAGACTTTGGGATTCTGGACGACCTCGGGCTGCCTGCCGGCAGGAGCACCCTACAGTTATGACTGCAACAGTGAAACACGAAGAACATCTGGGATGAGCCAGAATGCCCTGCAACACTGCAGTGGCAAAGCCTGCTCTAGTTTTGGAATATAAAGGCAGGTGGTAGTGTTTTGTGAAGGTATGCACAGAACTCCAAGTGGCTGCCTCCAAAATATCTTTGGTAGGAACTCCTCTGAGGAAGGCTGTAGAGGTAGCTGTGGCCCTGGTGGAATGTGATCTGATGCCTGCAGGGACAGATTTCCCATGATAGGAGTAACAAAATCGTATGCAGTGGCCTATCCATTTTGAAATTGTCTGTTTGGTAACAGGCTTCCCTTGAGCTCCCACAGCATAGGACACAAAAAGTTGTTCTGATTTCCTGAAAGGCTTTGTTCTGTCCAAATAATAACGTAGCTGTCTATGGATGTCTAAGGAATGTAGCAGCCTTTCCCCTTTGTTTTGAGGGTTGGGGTAAAAGGTAGGTAAGTGTATGGCTTGATTTAAAGCTACCCTGGATACCACTTTAGGCATAAAAGACGGGTTGGTTCAAAGGGAAACCCTGTCCTGATGGAAGATGAGAAAGGGCTGCACAGCCATGAGGGCTTGTAGTTCCGAAACCCTACGAGCTGAGGTAATGGCCAGAAGGAAAGCTGTTTTCCAGGACAAATATTGCAAATCTGTTGAGGCAGCTGGTTCAAAGGGAAGCAATGTTAATTTTTCTAAAATGTAATTAAGATCCCAGGCTGGCACTGGTTGTTTCCTTGGTGGTCTTATATTTTTAGACCCTCTGAGGAACTGTCTTAAAAGTGGGTGAGAGAATAACGGTGGATCCGTGTTGAATTCTGCAGAAATGGCTGAGGCATGGATTTTTATGGAGGAAAATGAAAGTCCACTGTTCAGCAGCTCAGCTAGATACTGTAATACCTGAGGCAAATTCAGTTTTCTAGGGTCCTGGCCTTTTTTCTCATTCCAAGAGCAAAACCGTTTCCATTTTGCATAATAAGCCTTTCTAGTAGATGGCCTTCTGGCCTCCAGAATGACATCCTGTACCTCTTTGGGGAGTAGGGTCTGTTGTGATGTTAAGGAATTTTCCATGCAGCGAGATTGAGTATTTTCAGCTGACTGTGAAGTTTTGTAGCTGTGCTGAGTCAGCAGAAGAGGCATTAGAGGTAGAGGCCAGGGAGGAGTATGTGTTAGGCTCCTCAGGAGTGGGTACCAGTGCTGTCTTGGCCAGTCTGGAGCAATCAGTATCATCTTCGGTCTGTCTGCTCTTGCTTTCAAGAGCACCTTGGGCAGAAGAGGCAGAGGTGGGAAAGCGTACACTGTCCATGCTGTCCAACTGAATGAAAAGGCGTCCACTCTCCAGGCCTTTGGATGAAAGGTCCTTGAACAAAACTTTTCCAATTGATGATTCCTGTGGGAGGCGAATAGATCTATGGCTGGCCTCCCCCACGTTTGGATTATCTTTGTAAACACCTGAGGATGCAACTTCCATTCGTGCGGATCTGTCATATTTCTGCTTAGATTGTCTGCCAGCGTGTTTTCCAAACCTGGCAAGTACTGTGGTTGAAGTTCGATTTGCCATTCCAGAGCCAAGTTCCAAAGTGTCATGGCTAGTCTGCACAGGGGGTATGAATGTGTTCCTCCTTGTTTGTTTATGTACCACATTACTGTGGTGTTGTCTGTTCTTATCAATAATTGTCCTGGATGCAGGAGGTCCTTGAATGCTGTAATTGCATTTATCACTGCTAGCATTTCTTTTTGATTGATGTGAAGGTGCTTTTTCTTTTGGGACCATTTGCCCTGAATGCACCTGCCTGTCATGTATGCCCCCCAGGCGTAATCTGAGGCATCTGTTGTGATGACTTGATTTGCTTGAGACTTGCAGAATGGGAGACCTGTGTTTGTTTGACATGCTTGGGCCCACCATAGAAATTCCTTTTGCAAACATGGAATTATTGGTATTATTGTTTCCAAATTGTGGCTGTGTTGAGACCATAGGTTTTTTAGGTACCACTGAAGTTTTCTCATATGCAACTTTGCACATGGGATTAAAAGAATGCAAGATGCCATGAAGCCCAGAGCCTGCAGGATTTTCCTTGCAGTAAGCCTGGTACAATTTCCTAGTATTCTGAAGTACTGAGTTAGTTGCCCCTGTTTTTCTGGCGTAAGGTAGGCCACCTGGGTGTTTGTGTCCAAGTTGGCACCCAGGAAAATTATTTTCTGAGATGGTGTTAGCCTGGATTTCTCTTTGTTTATTGTGTATCCCAGAGAATTCAGTAACCGTGTTGCATAAGCCAGATGTTCCAGAAGTATGTGCTTGCTGTCCGCTTGGATCAGGCAGTCGTCCAAATAAGGGTAAATTTGTATCCCTTGAAGTCTGCAGTAGGCAATTACTGATGCCAGGCATTTCGTGAATACTCTGGGCGCAGTAGATAAGCCAAAGGGCAATGCAGAGAATTGATAGTGGATTGAACCTGCAAGAAATCTGAGGTATCTTCTGCAGCTTTGTCTGAATGGGACATGCAGGTATGCCTCCTTGAGGTCCAATGTTACCAGCCAAAACTCCTTGCCCAGCATGGGAAGAAGCTGCTGTAATGTGAGCATCTTGAATTTTGGTGCAGTAGAAATGTATTTAGGATGGATAAGTCCAAAATGGGTCTCCAGTCGGTTCCTTTCCTTGGTACCAGAAATAGTCTGGAATAAAAACCTTGACCTTGTTCGTGAGTAGGTACCTCTTGAATAGCTTTCATGTCCATGAGTTTTGAAATTTGTATTTGTGCCTCTGCCCTTTGATTGTGTGGCAGGTTTGGCATGTCTCTCATTTTTGGAAGAGTGTGAAAATGAAATCTGTAGCCTCTGTTTATAATGTCCAGGATCCATTTATCTGTTGTGATAATATGCCAATTTCTTGTAAATAATGCCAGCTTTCCTCCCAAGGGAGCTGCCAGCTGAGACTTGCTTGGCATGAAAAGGAGGAAGTCATTGGGTTTGTTTTCTGTATTGTTGTGCACTGTCTTCGCCACCTCTTGGTGCTAGAGTTTGCCATTTTCTGCCTCTATATGATCCTTGAGATTGTCCTCTGCCCCTTGTGCGCCTGTATCTACCTCTTTGGGGCTTGTCCGTGGCTGGAAAGGACCAGTTTTTAGAAGGCCAATTTCTGCTAAAACGAGGTGGTTGTACCTATAGAAAAGCCTTGACAGTTTGCATAGATTTTTCTTCCATTTTCCGTAGTATCTCCTCAGCATTAGTACCAAATAGTACATCCTTTTGTAAAGGAGCATCTAGTAGTTTAGCTTTAACATGATCAGGCAAGCTTTGTTCCCTAAGCCAGGCATGTCTACAAATGACTGATCTTGTAACAGCAGCTCTACTTGAGGCCTCTAAGGCATCATAGCCACATTGTAAGGTGTGTTTACCCACTTGTTCTGCACTATGCATCATATCCTGCAATTCCTTCAAATCTGGTTGTTCAGGTTGAGACATTTTATTTCTTAATTGTGATAACAGAAACTGCTGATATTTAAGCATATGGAACTGACAATTTAAGGCCCTCATGGCTAGGGTGGCCGAGGTGTATACCTTTTTTCCCCACCTTTCTAAGGATCTAGAGTCTCTTTCGGAAGGTAGTGGATTCTTGGCAGTAGAGGCCTTCATTCCCTTGGGGCCTTGAGAAATGGTTTCAGGGTCAGCATTATGGCTTTTGAAAAGAAATTGGTGAGAGTTAGGAACGCTGTAGTACCTATCAGGTTTGACTGGGGCAGGAGGCAGGGAATCCGGATTAAGACAAGCCTCCGAGTAAACATCATCAAGTATGTCCAAGACAGGAGGTATAGCCAGAGGTCTGTGTTGAGGTAACAAAAGAAATTCCCTAAACCTTTTCTTGGAATCAGAAAAGTCTTGGCCTTCCCAATGGAAGTGTTCCCTCAAAGTGTGCAAGGTTTCCCCAAAAGAAAAATCCTCTGGGGGAGATACAGAAGGAATGGACTGTTCTGCATCAGAATCTTCATAAGGGGAGTACGAGTGTTCCTCTACATCAGAATGTTCTGAGAAAATGGAGCCCTGTTCAGAAGAGGGAGAATCTTCCTCCACTCTGGGTCTCTTGTCTGGAGGGGGTTGGGAACCCCTGATAAGAGTAATTAAATCCTCAGCCATTTTAAGCATCTGCTTTTTAGGCATGGGGCCTGGGGATGGGCCCTGAGCAACAGGCCTCTTGGGATGCATGGCTGATTTGGACTTAGTAAAGGCCTTAATGGAAAAGGAAGATGAGGGTCTAAAGACACCCTGGGTGGAAGTGGACCTGTCCACATTAGGAGGCTCTACACTCACAGTGGCTTCGGTGGTTGTAGTCTGAGTAAGGGCCGAGGTACCTGCGGTCTCGGTTACAGAAGACACGGCCAAGGAAGTGTCGTCGGTAGTCAGGGACTGCATAGGCGTCTCACTGAGAACCGGACCACGTGCAGCCGGTTTTGGCATGGTGTCGGTGGAGACTGCAAACCTCGCGTGTCAGTCCTTGTCCTTGTGTTTTTTGGACAAAACGGTTTCCAATTTTTCGTAAATTCAGGAGCTGGCCGACCGGCACTTGCGAACTGCTTCTGCTTCGGGCACCGCGCTGCAAAAAAGACTGAAGAATATGGCGTCGGCTGTGTCTTATATACCCCTGTCGCACTGACGTCAGGAAAGAATGCGAGAACAACCGACGCCGGACCTAGACTTTGGAATTCGGCCGACCGAGGACCCGCCTGATGGCAGAGAACCCATATGTGATTACTGCAGCTGTATGCATGATGAACATCTGGTAGTGACTGGCCCCCAGCCGAAAGCACAAATGATCTCTGGATGGTCTGGCCATTTTGATGTGGTAGTACGCATCCTGGAGATCTATCGAGCACATCCAGTTGTCTTTCCTGAGAAAGGGAAGTATTGACTGTAGCGTGACCATCCAAAACTTTGCCTTTTTGACAGATTTGTTTAGTCTGCCGATATCCAAAGTCAGTCCCCTGTTTTCTATGGAACTAAAAGGAACCTTGATTAAGTTCTGGATCCTCTCTGGTCTGCCGGGACTGGTCGGATGACTTTTTTCTAGCAATCTTTGAATCTCTATGGTTGCTTGTTCCCCGTGACTGGGTGGGACGTCCGAGATTTTCCTTACAATAGGTGGTGGGGTGGCAAAGGGACTGGAGTATCCTCTAGATATGATGCTTTATATCCAGCAATCTTTTGTTATTTTTTGTCAGGCGTCTGGGTACAAAGATAAGCATCCCCTGACTGCCTCCAGAGAGGGACAGGCAGGCCTCCTTTCAGGAGCGCAGATAGGGCTTTCCAAAGAACTGATCTCTGTCGCCCTGATTCTGCGGACCTCCTCTGCCACGTGGATGGCATCTTCCATTATTACCTCCTCCTCTGCCTCTAGAGGGGGGTTCACCACGAGTGTCCTGAAAAGCTCCTTGGGTTTTACAGAACCACATCTTCCCTCCCTTCTGACCTTTGGGGTAAGGTCTGGTAGCGGTGGAAAAACGGACTCCGGCAGACAGAGCCTTTCCATCCTGTTCACTCCTG
This sequence comes from Protopterus annectens, assembly GCF_019279795.1. Classification (NCBI taxonomy): domain Eukaryota; kingdom Metazoa; phylum Chordata; order Ceratodontiformes; family Protopteridae; genus Protopterus; species Protopterus annectens. Next base: position 688,346,761 of record NC_056734.1, on the reverse strand, counting down.
GTAAGCGTTTCCTTCACTTTGGGTCCAAAAAGGGTTGAGCCATTGAAAGGGGTGTTCACAAAAGACCACTTAAAGGGCTCCGCAAAGGAACATAAGTGCTTCCAGGAATGTCTTAAAAAGCAATTCCTGTACCCGCTGCCCTTCTCTTTCCATCAGCTGTGTACGAGATCAGATGCATGGAAGAGTTTACAACGGAATTTAGGGTAGCAAACTTGGAAGTTAATTCATTTGAAACTCCTGCAGCTACTGAACCCTACAGAGTATCTCCCAGCTCCTTAAGAAGAGCTCTGTGCAGTCTAGTAAAATGTGTGAGATAGTTCAGGGATTGAAGAGCAAAGGCCACTGAACTAAACATGCACTGACCATATCTGTCCATGATCCTAGAATCCCTGTTTGGAGGATGAACAGATGTAGAGGTCTCTGACAACTCCTTCTTGGTGGCTGCTGCCACCACCAGAGCATCAATGGGTACTCCTTTGGTTAGGAAAGCCTTGTCCTGGGGGAAGTCATAAATTTGTTAGGCCTCTGAGGGACAGGTTCTATGGTATCCGGGGACTCCCACGCCTTTCAAGAGATGAGTTCCATCAGCTCATCAAAAGGCGGAGACACAGAAGAGGTGGAGGGTTGAGACCCGAAAGCCTTCAGGAGAACTGACTCATCATCAGTAGGGTTAACGGGCTTCCAGCCATCCCTCTGTTTGAGAATTTCCACGATAGCGCCGAAAGAGATAGCATCAGAAAAGGACCGTGGGGACCCTTTTGACTCATCTAAGTTAGTATCTGACGTGACGGATTCCTGTAAGGAGTCCAGATGCTTCCTCTTGCAAAGTCTCTTATAGGTTCATAGGTAGATACTAGGCTATCTGCCCTAGGGCATTTATAAGCCTAGCTAGAGTGTATTTGGCTTCTGCCTCCCTATTAGATTAGCCTACTGTGCCTCTATAAAGTAGGTCACAGAAGGTACCCTTTTAAGATTAGTTTACTGTGCCTCTGTCTAGCAGGGACACAGAAGAGATCCCAGGGGTGAATTTGCGATTTCCCATCCACGCGTCCAGATTTCGCTTGAAGAGGGTCAGCGAGGGGCTATGTCTAACATGAATTGGGTTTCTATTCCAGAGTGAGGGGAGCCTCTGGGAAATGAATCTCTCCCTCCAGCATGTCCTATTTATTTTTGTGCTGAGGTTTAGGTTCCTGGAGCGTGTAGCTCTAGGGGACTTGGATTTTTTGAGGTGGAGCATGTCCATTAATTCTGGGTTTGACATGGCTTTGTACGTCAAGCATAGATCGCCTCTGAGTAGGCGGTAAGCAACTGAGTAGAGCTGGAGTTTCTTTAGTCGAGCTGCATAGGACTTCTGTTTGTAGCCCATGATCCTTTTGGTGAGGTACTTTTGGGGTCTCTCCAGTTGCTGCAGGTGTCGGGTAAGGTACATCCCAAAAGGGGCATTGTATTCAATTATGGGCCTGATGAGTGATGAGTAGAGGGGCACAATGACCTCTCTTGATCTAGATGCGAACCCTTTCGTGATAAGGTGGGCTATATAGAAGGTCTTTCTAACCACTTTGGCAACGTGATTATCAAAGGAGAGATTACTATCTACGTTGGTCCCCAAATCTCTTACTTCTTCCGTACTTAATGGATTACCACCTATGTGGTAATTTGTGGGCACCTTGTTTTTCCCAAAGGGGATGACTATGCACTTTTTAGCATTTAGCTTGAGGCCGTGGCTCTGGCACCAAGCATCCGTCTCTGTGAGACCCTTTTGGAGGATGCTTGTGTCAGCTGGAGATTCGATAATGGCCCCCAGTTTAGAGTCATCTGCAAACTTTATCAGCCATAATCCCCCCGTGTTAGCCTGAACCTCAGAGAAGTATATACCGAACAAGAGAGGTCCCAGAACTGAGCCCTGTGGGACGCCACTTGTAACTGGTTTGGATTCGGTCATGGCCCCTGCGATTCTGACCATGTGGGTTCTATCTCTGAGCCAGTTTTCAACCCATCTTGTGATATAGGGGTTGACATTTAAGCTGGTAAGCTTATTTATGATGCCTGAGTGGGGTATTGTGTCGAAGGCTTTTGCGAGGTCCAGGTAGGCTGTGTGGACTACCTTCACCTCATCTATGGCTTTGGTAACTGTTTCAAAGAAATCAACTAGGTTTAAGAGGCAAGATCTGCCCTTAACAAAGCCGAATTGGGTAGGGTCCAGTGTCTGGAGGCTCCCAATGTTTTTGTTTATGAGTTCCATGATAATACGCTCCATAGCTTTACAGACCAGACTAGTCAGGCTTATGGGGCGATAGTTTCCGGGGTCCGTTGTGGCACCACCTTTGTGGAGTGGGACCACTGTAGCTGTATGCCATTCTTTGGGTACATATCCTGTAGTAAGGCTAAGTTTGAACAGTGACTTAATGTGAGGGTTCAGTTCTTCTTAGAGCTCGTGTAAGACACAGCCTGGGACACCGTCCAGTCCCATAGATGCTGTGTTTTTTGCTTTGGAGAGGGCAGCTTTCACCTGTGCATCTGTGATGTCAGGGAGGTTACATTCAGTTGTGATAGGCATTTGCTCCTTTTATGGGTGAAGGGGGGGAGAAGTTTGCGCTGAATCTGTCTGCCAGGATGTTGGCTATGTCTGTAGGTTCGGTATATTTTGTACCATTATGCAACAATTCAGAGCATATCTGGGAGTTTCCGCCCATGTTCCTGACATAACTAAAGAAGGCCTTGTGATTATCTTTAGTGTCTACGGCAATTTTTCTTTCGAAACTGGCCTTTGATGATTTTATGAGGGATCGAAGTTTCTTGCTAATACTGATCAGAGATGCCTTCCCTTTTTGGGATTTTGCTCTGTCATGTAGTAGCTTCCTCCTTCTGTTGTATAGCTTATTTATGGCCGGGGTCCACCAGACTGGTCTCCTGTTTTTGGAGGAGTGAGTCTTGGTTTTATTTGGGATAGCACGATCCATGCATTCCTGCAGGTGCTCATAGAATGCATTTGTAAAGGATTCTGCAGATTGGGCTGTATTATCCTCTGGCCCAGGGGCTTTGAAGGATTCCACCTCAGTCTTGAGAAGTGCAAAGTTGGCTTTTGAGAAATTCTTTACAGTGATTTCCTTGGCTGGGGGTGGGGACGGGATATGGATGTCCAGGGAAATTTGTTTATGGTCTGATCTTACCAATAAGGGGTTTACCTCTGGTGTGGAACATAGAGTCCCCATGTTGGTGATGACCATGTCCGATATGTTGTTCCCTCTTGTGGGAGTGGTGACCAGTTGTTCCATTGCGTTAGAGTTTATAAATTAAAGGAACCGTTGGGCAAGGGTGTTTGGGCTTGAGTAGTTTTCCCAGTCAATGTTTGGGTAGTTGAAGTCACCCAATAACATAGTGTTTGGAGAAACCTTCATATTCTCCAGTGTTCTCAGGAATGCCAAGTGGGGTTCCTGTAATAGGGAGGGTGTTCTGTAGCAAGCTACAAACTGAAAGGCAGTTTTGCCCACTGTTAGTTGTACATGGATGGTTTCCGATGCTTCGTGCAGTGCCACTAACCCGGAGGTGTAGGTATCTTTGATGAATATAGATACTCCCCCTCCTTTTGTGCTTTGGTCCGAGTTTTGAGGCCGAAACGCATGGTATGAGTTATAACCTGGTAGTGCTGGAGTGCTCTCAAGAGCCTTGAACCAGGTTTCTGTTACTGCACAGACATCGATTTTCTCCATACTGAGGAGAGCCTCGAGTGCGTGCATCTTGAGGTTTAGACTTCTGGCATTGAGTAACATTACCTTTAGTTTTTTTATCCTTGGGTTGTCTATGGAGGTGGGTTTGTCCTTTGAGCCTTGCCTAAAAAAGGCACTATGTGGGTGGCAAGAGCCTTGGCCAGTATACGAAAGCCTAAGGGTGACAGGTGCAAGCCGTCCCTAGCGAAGCAACGTGGTTTGTCGAGCATGTCATCCCAGGCTGACAGACACTGGATCCCCTTTGAATGACACTAATACTTTAGCCAATTGTTGAAACTGATCATTTTGTCTTTATACTGTGGCATCATTCTTGGTGAGGGCAAGATGCTACTCAAGGTCCCGGTCATACCAGCCTGGGCTACATGGTCAGAGAGCTCCTCTATGTCTCCTTTCATGTAGTCCAGGGAGGTACGTCTCAGGTCATTCACACCAGCATGGACAATGACGGAGTCATACTTGTACTTGCTTTGGAGTGACCTAAGTGCTTGCGTTATGTGGTGGATCCTGGCACCCGACAGGCAGCTTACAGTGACCTTCTCCTTGTTCAGTCTGATGAGCGGGACGTCAGTGTGCCAGACAATAGAGTCCCCTATAACAAGTGTATTTGGTGTGTTGTTTGGCCTTAAGGGCTGTGACTGTGAGGCACACTGATTTTGTGAGATATGTGATTCGTGGGTATTGTTGAGGGGTGGTTGTTGTTTGGATATCTGCTTAGGAGGTCTTTGCTGTTTAGGCAGATTTTTATTTAGAGCCTCCGAGTATGTTTTTGTGTGTTTATGTGTTTGGTATGCAGATGCAATAGGTCTGTGTGAGACTGGATTTGTGGTGTGGGTGGTTACCTTTTCCTCCTGACTGACTGTGCCAGTCTTGGGTTGAGAGAGCTCTGCCTCCAGTTTGGCTGTGTAACTGCATCTCTCACATGTATTAGAGTTTGTTGGAAGAAGGAGAGGGTTGTCTGTGTACATAAGGCAATTGTAACATTGCCTCAAAATTCCCAGATTCACCAGCTGGACTGGAGAGTAACCTTGAAACTGACCCTTGGACATACCAGATTAGTATAGGGAACTGTTTTTTTACTGATAAGATTAGGGAAGGGAACTGATTTTTCACTTGATCAGGAAGGACCAATCGGGAGCCTAATACTTATGAGAAGTCAAGGAGGGTGTAGTGCTTTAGTTAGTTAGTGTTTCCTTATAAGAGCTGAGCAAGTGCAGGGCTTTAGAAAGAGAATAGAGTGATTACTTTGAGAGTTTGAACAGTTGTAAGGGAAAAAGTGAAGAGCAGACTTTGTGGAGCCTGGAATAATTTAAACCTGTTTAGGCGGCGCTGCCCGACGCTGCTCAGTGTGCAAACCGTGCATAAAGAGAGTTGTAGGGTTTTAAGAGAGAGAGATCAAGGAGTTCAGAACTGACCCAAAATGGCCAATAAAACTACACCTTCTAGGTAGTAACCACTCCTCCAGGGACAGGCAGGCTGTTCAGTGTTAACCACTCCCACTGGTGAACACAGAGACTTCCCTTTAGCCCAAGCAAGCACTGGCCTTCTAGAAACTTCCAAATAGTTCAGAACAGCAAATCTGTAACTGAACTTTCTTAACTTTCAGAAAGTGGGACAAAAGCAAGATTTTTTTTTTTTTTTTTTTCTTTTTGTTGTAGTTTAAAGGTAGCAGAGATACACAAGCAGCAAAATAATCACAACAGTGCAATAAATGACCCCACACTTGAGTGCTAGGCCAAAATCAGGTAAAATGCAGTTTTTAGAGAAAAAAACGATTTTAAATTAAGTGCAATACAGGAAATGCAGTAAATAGGCTCTAGATGTGTTCCAAGTACTGTTATTGTTACAGATATAAACTTTAGCAAGCCGGAAAATGCCAAAAAGTAGGCGGCAAAGCAGTAAAACTTAACAAAAAAATCAGAAGAAAATACTTAAAATCACAAAAGTGGCTCCTTTTCTTCTCTCAGCGTTTTCTCCCCTTTGTAGGTGCTTCAGCAACAACTAGCAAGCCTGAAAAGATGCCAAAACCACGAGGCAGTCGGGTTTTAAAAGAGACAGATCAAGGAGTTTAGAATTGACCCAAAATGGCCAATAAAACTACAGCTTCTAGGTAGTAACCACTCCTCCAGGGACAGGCAGGCTGTTCAGTGTTAACCACTCCCACTGGTGAACACAGATACTTTCCTTTAGCCCAAGCAAGCACTGGCCTTCCTGGGAACCTCCTCAGTGGGAGCTTCTGGTGAGGTCTCGGAAGAGCAGGGCTCACTCAATGAGGTGACCTGAGACTCTGGGTTTCTATGTTTTTGAGGTACCAGTGAAGCAGAGGTAGATACAGGCGCTTTGGGGAGGAGGTTGCTGGTTCTGATGATGTGGGTGCCCGAGGGGACAACACTCTCTCATGGCATCAAAAGCCCCTCAGGCTCCGAAGAGAGGAAACCCCTGGATCCGAAGAAGCAGTTGATCTCCCCGGCACCGAAGCAGTGGGATCGGAGCCAAAGGAAGGTGCCGAGCTCAGTCTCGCTGAAGCCCCGAGAGGTAAAGTTGGAAGTGAGAGGTCGGTTTAACTATCCTCCCTGGACCCGACTGGAAGTGTCAGCTCCTAGACTCCAAGTTTGGCACCGAGGAAGTCAGAGTAGTCAGAAGCGACAGGCCTGGAGCAAGTGCCGCCTCCAGCAGTTCCACAATCATGAGCTCCGAACACTCCGGCTCCAAAACCTTGAGTCGGATCGGAGGAGGAACAGAAGTAACAGACTGGTTCTCAGTCAGGCCCGAAGCCCTAAAGGTCAGCACCAACAAAATCTTTGCTAGTGTCAGTGTCTGCAGAAGCCTCTGTACCACATGATCCACATCCTTATTAGAGAGTCTTGAGGCCCGAGAAGAAGCTACGGAAGAAGCCACTGATTGTAAAATAGGTGACTTAAGGGTAGGAGATACCGGCTCCAAAACCAGGGGCTGGCTCCTACCAACAAGCGCAAATGTCGGCTCCAAAGCTTGTGGCACCAAGGTAGACAGTCTGTCTGATTTTTTTTGGAGTCTATGAGCTTTTCTTCAGCTCCGATCCGGAAGAAGTCTTTGAAGATTTTGAATGCCTATCTTGGGTATTGTCCTTATCTAATGAGTCCTGAAAGAAAGACTTTACCAGTCCTCTAGCAATCATTACCAGTTCTCTAGCAATCAGCTTACTTTTTCTTTCTTGTAGCAACCTAGTACTGAACGAGTGGCATATGGAGCAATTTTCTTGGAAGTGAACCGCCCCCAAACAATATACACAGCCAAGAGTGGCCATCGGTGATGGACATCTTCGGTCCACACTTAACGGCATTTTTTGAAACCTGATTTAGATTTTTCCTGAGACATATCAACAATTCTACAAAAACAGTATCCACATTAGAAATACTATGAACAATTATTAAAGCCTTCTAATTTAAACAGGCTATAATATCACAGAAGAAATAGCCCTAAAAAAACAATACTTAAGCCTTTTTATAATACAGGCAATCAAACTAACTCTAACAACAAACACCACACACACACACACACACACACACACACACACACACACATATATATATATATTGTAAGCTAAGAACTAAAGGGAGTTAAACTAAGCATAATAAAATGGCCACAAAGGAGAGAAAGAGAAAGGTATACTATCTGTAATTCTCTTAACTAACTTGGTTAAACTAACCACTAACAACTATATAGAAGAGGAAATTTTGAGAAAAAAATGTACTAAAACTTGAAAAATACTTATATTCACTGACAAGAGCTGGTGAAACGCCCGATCTGTTTCAGCGGCAAACAAGATCTGGGGAAGCACCAGTGCATCATGGGATAGGGACCACGAGCTGGTTGAAGATCTCGGGCTTTTGCATTTGGCTGAGTCGGAGCCGAGGATCGGCTCCGAATCCATCAGTGAGAATGAAGGCGAGAGAGATAAACTTGACATCAGCAATTCCTACCAAGATGTAACAGCAGATGCAAGAAGACAACCTAAACTAAACTAGCATGTTTTTTATTTATTTATTTTTTTTTTACATAACACAGAGACGGGGTAGGGTACAGAAAAAGTAACAGAGGCTACACTAAAAAAGGAAAGAAAAATACTTAGCTTACAGCTAAAGACAAAACTTTTTCTCTCTCACCAGAGCTCAAGACAATGGACCGCAATGCTTCTCCTAACAGTGACAAACAAGTTCTGAGGTAACCAGGGGGGAGTGAAGCATTATGTGTAGGGGAGGAGCTCAAGCTTCGGAGCCTAAGCTTTTGTAAGTGGCCAAGTCAGATCAGAGGTCAGATCCGAAACCCACAGGTTGAGGAAGAATGAAAATGGCAACATCAGATCAGGAGCTAGACATTGTGAACACTCTTGGCACAGTGGGTAGTCCAAAGGGTAAGGCAGAGAACTGATAATGTGATCTAGACATACAAAACCTAAAGAAACTTTTGAAGTCTGGTTGAAGACAGATGTGTTGATAAAAAAAAAGTTATGTTCTTACCATAATGTTCCATCTGTGTTGTCTATTTTCATTCTTCCTCAACATATTGGACGAGGATCCGACCCTCGGATCTGGCTCAGCCGTTATTTCAGCTCATGGAAGCCTACAAACTCTTAAGCTCCTCCTTACCCATAATGCTCTGGTCCCCATACCCCTCAGATAATACATACAGCTTGAAAAAAAGGAAGAAAAAGAAGAAATAAGAAACCATACAAATTGCCATCACTGGAGTTCAACACCCTAGGAACATGAAGTGTTGAATGTGTCCTCATATACATGCTTCTTCCTATAGGGAAGGGGGTAGAAGGGTGGGGAGTTGACAATGAATGAAAATGGGCAACACAGATGGAACATTATGGTAAGAACATAACTTCTTTATCTGATGTTGTCAATTTTCATTCATCCTCAACATAAGGGACAGAGCCCCCAGCTACCTGAGCCCTGGGTGGACCCTAAGGAAGGATGTTTCTGAGAACGGACGAACCAAAGACCACTCTTCCCCTTGAGACCAGATCCTATTTTATAGTGATTGATAAAGGTATGTGGATTTGACCAAGCAGCAGCTGTACAAATATCATCTGTGAAAGCTCTAGATAGGAATACAGTGGAGGTCGCCACAGATCTAGTAGAATGGGCCTTTACATGTCTCTGGAAAGGAATATTCAATTTTTCTGTATACAAAGGAAAAACATTCAGTTACCCATCTGGCTACAGATACTTTAGTGACAGCTTCCCCCAATCTATGGTGTGCAAAGGAAATAAGCAGTTGGTCTGATTTCCTTAAATCCTTTGTAAGGTGTAAGTAAAAACGTAAAGGTTTATGCACACCAACTGAATGTAAAAAGTATTCTCCTTTGTTACTGAAATTTAGAAAAAATACGGGGAGGTTAATGGTCTGGTTAATACTGGATTCTGACACCACCTCTAGTAGAAAGGAAACATCAGTACATAAGGTAACTCTGTTCTTATGAAAGAAAGTTTTGAGGATAAAGCTTGAAGTTCTGATACTCTTTTGGCCCAAGTTATAGCAACGAGAAAAGCTGCCTTCCAATATAGAAATTTTAAATCACATTTGGCTGCAGGTTCAAAAGGAGACTGAGTCAGGGCTTAGAGTACTAGACTTAAATCCTGTGGGGAACAGGGTCTTAAAAGGAGGTCTAAGCAATTGTTGAGAAAGTCAAAGAAGAATTCTGGAATCCCACATGCTTCTTCACTTTGACATTCAGAGCACTGGACAGAAATTTGAAACTGCTGCTAGCTGAACTTTAATCACAGATTAACTTGCTCCTTTATTAAACAATCCAGCTAGAAATTCAAGGACTGCAGGAGCTGTAAAGGGATCCTATGTGATTCTGCTCGCCCAATAAACAAATAATTTCCATTTGCTTTTGTACAATTTTCTGGTAGATGGTTTATATGATGACAACAGAATGGAATGGACCGGGGTAGAAAGCATAGGTTGGCTGGCCATCCAATGGAATTGGAAAAACCATGCGGTCACTGAGGTTCGGAAATGTCTGGGTGAATCATTCCTGTCGAATGGGACAAAAGATCTGGATTCAGATCCAGAATCCAAAGTGGAGACAACAGATGAGACCAAAGAAAGGGGAACAACACTTGTCAAGGCCAATAAGGTGCAATGAAGATGAATCTGCTCTTTAATCTGGCTGCTTTCTGTAGAAATTTGGGGGTCAAGGGAGTTGAGGGATAGGCATATAACAGACTGGGGGGCCAGTCATGGACACGAGCATTCCTCAGTGGCTCCCCCGTCGGGTAGACTAGGGAAAAGAAGCTGCTGCACTTGTTGTTTAGGGGAGATACAAAGAGATTGCAGCAAGGTTCACCCCACTGATAGAAAATCATTTCCGACACCTTGTGGTTGAGTGACCACTCATGAGGTAACAGGCTGGACCAGCTGAGTTTGTCTGCTATCACAATGGACTTCCCCGGAATGTGCGTTGTCACCAGAAAACGAATGGAAGCTACCACCCACTGCCACACTCTGAAAGCTTACTGACACAGGGGATAAGATCTGGTTCCTCCTTCTTTGCTGACATATTGTCTGTTTGAATCGTAACTGTCCCGAGAGGGAGAGTATCTTGGAGTGCTTGTAACAGAAGAAGCATTGGTCTCAACTCTAGAAAGTTGATATGCAAGCAGTCCGTGGTCACTATGGCCTAGGGATAAAGAAGTATGAATTGGTCAACCTTGAAGAGGATGGATGACTGCGTCCACCATGAGAGGTAACTTTTGAATATGTGTCACTCTTATCTTTGAGGACATAGGGTGACCCAAAAAAGACCACTGTATTTGCTGCATCCAATTTAAAAGTCTCATGTGATACCTTGCCAGGGGCATTAGGGTCATGGCTTCTTCGTACAGTAAATGATTCTTCTGACTTGGTTTCTGATATTCTATACTTGTGATAATGGAAGGGATGCAGCCATGGATTGTGTGTTGAAGATTGCATCTATGCAGTCTAGCTCCTGGGTGGGTTGCAAGTGCGATTTACTATGATTTACAGTGATTCCAAGAATTAAGCAAGTTCTTAGTACCTGGTCTCTTGCATGTACCAACTGGAGCCTGGTTGGGGCAGTGATGAACCAGTCATTCAAATATGGGAACACCCGGATTCCCCGCAGCCTTAGATATGCTGCTACCACTGCCGTGCTTTTAGTGAACACCTTGGGGGCTGTGGTGAGACCAAAGGGCAGTGTTCTGAATTGATAGTGACTGGCTCCCACTTGAAAGCATAACTACCTCTTGGACTGTCTGTTCATCTTTATGTGGTAGTATGTGTCCTGGAGGTCTATAGAGCACATCCAGTCGTCCTTTCCCAGAAAAGGTAGAACGGACTGTACCGTGACTATCCTGAACTTGGTGTGCATGACTGACTTGTTTAGTACACTGAGATCCAAAATCGGTCTCCAGTCCCCTGTCTTCTTTGGAACCAAAAATAACCTTGAATAAGTTCCAATTCAATTTGGTCTGGTGAGCCTTCTTGGATGACTCTTTCTGCGAGCAACTGCTGAATTTTTTGAACTGCTGGATCCCTCTGACTGGGTGGCACATTGGGGAGCTTTGTTATCGATGGGGGCAGAAGGAAAAAGGGTATGGTATATCCTCTGGTAATAATTCTCTGCACCAAGGTGTTATTTGTTATATTTAACCGGGCTGTTTGGTGCAGGGAAAATCAACCCCTGACTGCCTCCAAAGGAAGACAATCTGGTCTCCTTTCAGGAGCAGTGAAAAGGCCTGTCAAAAAAAAGTATCTCTGGACCCTGTATTCTGCGGACCTCCTCTGCTTTGAGGGCGTCTTCTGCCATTATCATTTCCCCCTCTGCCTCTGGGAGAACCTGTTCCACGAGTGTCTTGGAATGGACCTTGAGATTTTTTGAACCACATTTTGCAGCCTCCCCGTTGATTCCTTGAAAAGATTCGTTGGGGGGGGGGGGCTTCAAAAAATGTACTCCAAAGGCAGACAAGGTCTTTCCATCTTTTTCACACCCGGAGAGTGTTTCTTTCACCATGGGTCCGAAAAGTGAAGATCCATCAAACGGAGCAGTGATGAAAAAGACTTGAAAGGCTCCGCAAAATCACACAGGGGCATCCAGGCATGCCTCCTGATGGATATGCCGGAACCCGCCATCCATGAGGTGCTTTCTGTTAAATTGGAGATGAGCCTTAGAGATGAGTTCACAATCAATTGCAAGGTAGTCAACTGAGGGGCCACAGATGCTTGGGCCTCTTCAGTAGTGATCCTTGCTAACGAGTTAGAAAGTTCATTAATTAGGTCTCTTTGCAATCTCCCAAAGTGGGCTAGATAATTCAGCGAACGTATGGCAAAGGTCGCTGAAGTATACACTTGCTTCTCAAACCTGTCCATGGCCCTAGACTCCCTACTGGGGGGTGGACAGACAAACTCGCTTCAGCAAGTTCCTTTTCGGTGGCCGCTGCCACAACCATGGCGTCAACTGGTATGCCCTTACTCCAATACTGCCTTTCTACTGGAGGTGCAATAATTTTATCAGATCTCTTGCGGATGGGTTCATTCGGGTTAGGTTCCAAACCTTTCGACAAAATACATCTACCAGCTAGTTGGCAGGCAGGGCTACCCAGGAGGTAGACGGGCCAATCCTGAAAGCTTCCAGGTTTACCGAACCGTCAGCAGATGGATTCTGGGCACACCAGACACCCCTTTGTTCTAGGAGTTCGAGGATGTCTCCAAAGGAGATGTCATCAGATGGTGATTTGGGAGACACCTCTCCCTCATCAAAGTCGGTACGTGTGTGGTGTGAGACTCTTGGGGTGGTTAGACTGGAAGTCGTGGGCCAGCTGTCCTAGTGGCGTAGAGTGGAGAGGATCACGTGACAAAGTCTGCTGGGTGGTCAAGGGTGGACTGGAGAGGGAAGGACCCACCTGATCTGTGGGTACAGAGAAGACCCTCTTCACCACCTCAAAGGCTGACCTCTCCAGGGAAGACGAGACCAACAGAGCCAGCTACCCCCTCCCCGCAGACTTTCTGCCTGAGGAGGAAAACAGAGCCTAACTATCAAATGCCAAAGCTCTGAGAAGGAAAGAAGGCACCAATAACCTCAAAGTCAACTGAACCCCCTCGGATCTGAAGTGGAAGCCTTGGCTCCAACAGCTGTCCAAATCCAAAAAAGTTGGAGTCGACGAACTCAGAGTCACTGTCATGTCCGAAAATACCAGTCTCTTTGGAGTCAACACAGATGGGCCCAGAGTACTCGCATCTGAAAACTCTGATCCCACACGTCGAGTCAGAGGAGGAGTTCACACTGGTGGAAGCCTCTGATTCTATGGGGTCGGAAAGTACAGTTGTGTACACTTAACATAAATGTAGATGTTCGAGTGTATTCAATGTTGCAGTCATCACATTTGGGTTATCCCTGCCAAGGTAGCCCGTGGCCGGCCCGAATACCAGAGACTTAGTATTTCTGCGTCGGTTGCTGTCGCTTCAGGACTGACGTCAGGTCGTCAGTAGTACAAAGTAAGGCAGCTGAGAGCATTACATCAGTTTTTCTTGCCCTAACCTGTCAGGAGCCCCCCCCCAAGTAAGAGCTAGGTTCTGGTGGAAGAACCCCACACCTATATTTGCCTTGTAAGGAAAGAGAATTAAGGGGGCTGGAGGGAGGGAAAGGTACAGTTGTGTACACTTACCATAAATGTAGATGTTCGAGTGTATTCACTGTTGCAGTCATTACATTTGGGTAATCTGCTGGCAGGTTGCCCTCAGTCAACCTGAATAACAAAGTCTTGGGTCCTGCGTCAGTTGCTGTCTCCTCTTCCATGACGTCAGGTCGTCAGGGGTATAAAACATGCAGCCGATGCCATTTTAATCAGTTTTTCTTGCCCCAGATGTCAGGTGCCCCCCAAATGGGGAGCAAAAAAAAAATGTATATATATATATATATATATATATATATATATATATATATAAAACTATAAATACATAAATGCACTTTAGAACACATACAATTTACCTTCAACTAAAAGCAAATACACCACAAAGGCTTTTGAGCATAGTGAAGGTAACCCGGACTGCAACAGTGAATACACTCGAACATCTACATTTATGGTAAGTGTACATAACTGTACTATGCTCTTCGTGTTTTACTGCTGCAGTCATTACATTTGGGTAGAATCCCAAAGCTATGGATGGGAGGATGGAATTAAACAGCATTAGGAACAGATATAAGGCTCTGCAGGACTGCAGTGTCAAAGCTTGCCCTGGATTTAGAAAAGAGAGGTAAATGGTAATGCTTTGTGAACATATGAACTGAGCTCCCAGTAGCAGCTTCTAGAATGTCTCTGGTTGGAACCCCTCTGAGAAAAGCTGTTGAAGTAGAGGCAGCCATGATGGAATGGGATCTGATCCCCTTGGGCACAGGTTTACTGTGGTGCAAGTAGCAGAAACGAATACAATGGATTATCCATTTAGAAATAGTCTGCTTTGATATAGTCTTCCCCTCTGATCCTGCAGCAAATGCCACCAGTAGTTGACTTTCGTAGAGATTTTGTACTGTTTAAGTAGAATCTTAGTTGTCTGTGTACATCCAATGAATGCAGAATCCGGTACCCCTTGTTCTGCGGATTTGGGAAAAAAGTTGGCAGGTGAATGGTCTAGTTAAGAGCCACGCTGGATACCACCTTAGGCATAAAAGGCATAAAAGAAGGATTAGTCCTGAGGGCCATCCTGTCCGGGTAAAAGATAATGAAAGGCTCCACTGCCATGAGAGCCTGTAGTTCTGAAACTCTTCTAGCTGAAGTGACTGCCAAAAGAAAGGCTGTCTTCCAAGAAAGAAATGTTATATCCGCAGTAGCTGCTGGTTCAAGGTAGGGTGAGTTTTTCCAGCACAAAACTGAGGTCCCATGCAGGAGTTGGCGCTCTCCTGGGAGGCCTTAAATTTTTGGCCCCTCTGAGGTATTGTTTTAGCAGGGGATGAGAAAAGAGGGGAGGCTGTGTGTTGTAATGAGCTGAGATGGCAGAGGCATGGATTTTTATTGAAGAAAAATATAGGCCCTTGTGAAGCATCTCAGTTAAGTATTGTAAAATCTGAGGAATACTGGGCTTTGCTGTGTCTATTCCTTGTGCCTGGTTCCAAGCACAGAATCTCTTCCACTTATCAGCATAAGCTTTTCTAGTACTAGGCCTTCTGGCCTTCAAAATGGCATCCATCACAGGTTTAGTGAGAGATGTGATTGGTGAAATTAGTTGATTAGCCATGCTGCAAGATTCAGAGTTTGGAGCTGAGTGTGCAGAATTTGACAGTTCTACTGAAACAATAGGTGAGATGTTTGAGGCAAGTACCACAGAGGAAGGTGTGACATATTCCTTAGAAGCAGGTACCAGTGTTAGCGAGGCCAGTCCAGAGCAATTAGAATCATTTTTGTTTTTTCCTGTCTGACTTTTAGTAAGACCTTGGACTGTAGAGGCAGAGAGGGAAAGGCATAGACTGACAGGTTTTTCCAGCTGAAGGATATAGCATCCACTTTCCATGCTTTTTTGTGATGAGTTCTTGTGCAGAATTTTTTCAACTGATAGTTTTGGGGAGAGGCAAACAGATATATGTCTGGGCTCCCCCATTTTCGTGTTAACATGCTGAAGATTTGTGGATCCAGTTTCCATTCGTGCGGGTCCATTAGATTTCTGCTTAGGTCGTCTGCCAGAGTATTTTGCTTTCCTGGCAGGAATTGAGCTTGAAGATGTATTTGGTAAGTCAAGACTGGGTTCCACAAGGCCATGGCTAGTCTGCAAAGGGGGTAGGAGTGGGTATCCCCCTGCTTTTTCATGTACCACATAACTGTGGTGTTGTCCGTCTTTATCAGTAATTGTCCTGGATGAAGGAAGTCCTTGAAGGCTGTCACAGCATTCTGTACAGCTAGCATTTCTTTCTGGTTGACATGTAGATGCATTTGGTTTGGGCTCCATTTGCCCTGAATGAATCTCCCTGCCAGATGGGCCCCCCCAAGCATAGTCTGATGCATCTGTAGTTAGGGTTTGGGTGGCAGGGGGTAGAAAAAGAAGTTATGTCCTTACCATAACGTTCCATGTGGAGTGTTCATCTCACCTTTGTTCTTACACATGGGTTCGGAGCCGATCCTCGGCTCCGAGTCGGCTGCATCGCAAAGCTCTGCATCTCAGAGAAGCTCGAAACCAGACTATATCCCACAATCCTCCCTGCCATCACTCAGATCTAGTTTGCAAACAAACCAGACCGATAATCCAATACCTCAGGTGCAAGAACTACACACTCTCTCAGGCATTCAGAGACACTCTCTCACTATAGCAAATAACTAAGGGTAGTAGCATATACCCCATGATACACAGGACCATATACCCCGGAAGGGGTTAAGACAATTCGATCAGAATCTAGCCCTACCCGTTCTTCCAAAACACGTGTGAGGGGAAGGGAGGGAATGTAAAAACAAAGGCGAGATGAACACTCCACATGGAACGTTATGGTAAGGACATAACTTCTTTATGTGAGAGTGTTCAATCTCGCCGTTTGTTCTTACACATGGGTAGCGTCCCTAGCTCCTTCACCCCGAGTGACTCATGGAAGAACGTTCCTAAGCACAGTGGAACCAAAAGATGTCCTGTCTTTGGAGACTTTGTCAACTCTATAATGAGTGATGAAAGTATGTGGCTTAGACCACGTGGCTGCTGCACAAATCGTGTCCAAAGGCAAGCGAGCTGCATGAGCCAAGGAAGTGGAAACGGATCTGGTAGAATGGGCCTTAGGTTTGGTGGGTAAGGACTGATTTGACTTAGAGTATACAAAGGCTATACAATCAGCAAGCCATTTAGATAATGTACGTTTTGTAATTGTCATGCCCTTCTTATTGTCTGCAAACGCGACAAAGAGCTGATCTGTCTTCCTGTAAGTTTTAGTCCTATCCAAATAAAATCTTAACTGTCTGTGAACATCTAACTTGTGCAGCATATACTCCAGCTTGTTAGTATGGTCCTTGAAGAAGGTAGGGAGTTCTATGGATTGGTTAATATTTGTAACGGAACATACCTTTGGAAGGAAAGATGGGTTTGTACGTAAAGAGACTCTATCTGGATGGAAAATCAAGTAAGGTGGTCTGACCGATAATGCTTGCAGCTCTGACACTCTTCGAGCTGAAGTAACAGCTGCGAGGAAAAGTGTCTTCCACGATAAGAACTTTAGGAGGCAGGATGAAGCAGGTTCAAAGGGCGGCAACATGAGTTGTGACAGTAACAAATTTAAGCTCCATGGAAAAAAAGGTTTCCTGACGGGCGGCCGAAGATGGAAGGTTCCTTTCATAAAAGCCTTAGAAAGTCTGTGAGACATAATGGGAGAACCGTCCTCACCAATATGGAAGTTCAATATGGCCGCCAACTGTACTCTTAGTGTGGAAGTAGAGGCTCCTTCGTGAAAGAGGATAGATAAGAATTCAAATACTTTATGTAGAGGAGCTACCAGGGGGTCTAAGTGTTGGCTAGACGCCCAGTACACAAAGCATTTCCATTTACTCTTGTAGAGTTTTGTAGTGGAAGCTTTATGAGAAGCAACCAGAATGTGTTGAACTGCCGGAGAAAGTAGATCAGACCTGGCTAGGCAGGGAAGCGGAGCAGCCAAGCTGCTAGTTTGAGGGACTGAAGAGACAGGTGAGGAACTCCCGACGAATGGGTCAGTAGATCTAGTACTGGGTCCAGAATCCACGGTTCCTCTGTTTGATGGGCTCGAAGAAAGGAGAACCAAATCTGCCGAGGCCAGAATGGGGCTATGAGTATTATTGTCCTTTCCAGGTTCCTGGCTTTCTGTAGAAATCTGGGAATCAAGGGAGTAGGTGGAAATGCATATAGGAGACCCGGGGGCCAATCGTATATCAGTGCGTCCCTGGGGACATCCCCCGGAGGGGGTAGAAGGGCAAAGTAGCTTCTGCATTTTGCATTCAACGGGGAAGCAAATAGATCGCAGTAAAGCTGGCCCCATCTGCGGAAGATCTTTTCCGCCGTCTGTGGATTGAGGGACCACTCGTGAGGTAACAGGATGGCTCTGCTCAACCTGTCCGCAATGACGTTGGATGACCCCGGGATGTGCGTTGCTATCAGAAAGCGACCCCTGGACTCTGCCCATTGCCAAATTCTCATGGCCTCTCTGCATAACAGGTAAGACCTGGTTCCCCCTTGCTTGTTTATGTACCAGACCACAGGCATGTTGTCCATCTGAACTGCTACTGTTCCTAGAGGTAAGAGGGCTTGGAAGTGTTGCAACGCCAGGAACACCGCCCTCAGCTCCAGAACATTTATGTGTAGAGTGTATTCCATGTTGGACCATTCCCCTTGGACTGTTCTTCCCTGAAATAGACCCCCCCCACCCTATCAGAGAAGCGTCCGTGGTTATTGTGGCTGTCGGACTGGGTAGAACAAACGGACGACCCATAGTGAGATCCTGACTGTACACCCACCATGAGAGATCTCGTCTGCAAGAGTCTGTTATCAGAATCTCGTGCGCTAGGGGTAAGTGCTGGAACGACCACTGTGCGAAAAGCAGCCATTGGAGGATCCTCATGTGTAATCTTCCCATAGGAACTGCGATCAGGGACACTGCCATTAGTCCCAAAACTTTCAATACCAGTTTGGCCGGGGCATTCTTGCTCTTTAGTAGAAGAACCTGTTGTTTGAGGGTTGATGCCCTTATTGGAGGGAGCTTTAGCAGTGTTAATCGTGTATCTAGGTCTGCTTCGATGAATGAAATACGCTGTGAGGGCGATAAGCAAGACTTTTCGAAGTTTATCAAAATCCCTAGGTGGGAACAAAGGTCGACTGTGTAGTCTCTGACTTGTATGAGGCGACGCTCGGTGGTGGCGGTGAGGAGCCAGTCGTCCAGACAGGGAAACACCTGGAATCCTTGTCATCTCAAGTCAGACGCAACTACTGCCATGCATTTGGTGAATACCCTGGGGGCTGAGGTGAGTCCAAAGGGCAGAGCTCGAAACTGAAAGTGACTGGCTCCCAGCCGGAAGTGCAGGTGATCTCTGGACGGTCTGGCCATTTTGATGTGGTAGTATGCGTCTTTGAGATCTATCGAGCACATCCAATCGTCCTTCTGTAAGAATGGAAGGATCGATTGAAGCGTGACCATCCAGAACTTTTCCTTCTTCACGAAGGTGTTGAGATTGCTGAGATCTAAAATCAGTCTCCAGTCCCCTGTCTTTTTTGGAACTAAAAAGAACCTTGAGTAAGTTCCGGATCCTCTTTGGTCTGCCGGGACTGGTTGGATGACTCTGTTTTTGAGCAGCTTTGAAATTTCTACAGCTGCTGGGCTTCGCAGATGGGGTGGCACATCTGGAAACCTTCTTTGTTGAGGTGGAGTTGATGTGAAGGGGATTTTGTATCCTCTGGTTATAATGCTTTTTACCCAGGAATCCGAAGTAATATTTAGCCAGGCCTGTGGGTATAAAGCCAAGCGACGACCGACTGCCTCCAGAGCAGGACAGCCGGGCCTCCGTTCAGGAGTGCTGGAAAGGCTTCCCAGGGACGGTATCCCTGTTGCCTTGGTTATGCGGACCACCTCTGCCGCCGGGGCGGCGTCTTCCATTTCTACCCCCCCCCATGCCTCTGGAGGGGGTATCACTCTGTGTGGCTTGGAAAGATCCCTGATTCTTACGGAACCACATTTTCCCGCCTCGTTGCCCTTTGGGGTACGGTCTAGTGGGAGCGGAAAAACGGACCCCGACAGCAGACAGGGTCTTTCCCTCTTGCTCACACCGAGTCAGAGTCTCCTTCACCTTGGGCCCAAAGAGTGTGGCACCATCAAAGGGGGCGTTGGCAAAGGAAGACTTGAAGGCTTCCGCAAAGGAGCACAGCCGCATCCAGGATTGTCTTCGAAGAGCAATCGCTGAAGCTGCAGCTCTACTCGATCCTTCGGCCGCATACGAGATGAGCCTCATGGATGAGTTTGCTATGGAGGTAAGGATGTTAAGTTGTGCTGTTACCTTATCTGAAACAGCAGCATCTATGTTACCCTGGAGGGTATCTGTCAGCTCCTTGATGAGATCCCTCTGCAGACGTGTGAAATGTGTCAAATAGTTTAGCGAACGCATGGAAAAAGTCGCTGAACTAAAAACGCGCTTCCCGTATCTGTCCATAGTCCTAGAATCCTTATTAGGAGGATGAACAGATGAGGAAGACTCAGACATCTCCTTTTTCGTGGCTGCCGCCACCACCATAGCGTCGACCGGAACTCCCTTGGTGAGATAAATCTTGTCCTGGGGGGCGGTGTTAAATTTGTTTGGTTTTCTAGGGACTGGTTCCACTGTGTCAGGTGTCTCCCACGCCCTTCGAGCAATCAATTCCATTAATTCATTGAAGGGCGGAGTCACCCAGGAGGTAGAAGGTTGAGCCCCAAAAGCCTTCAGCAGCACCGACTCATCCTCAGTGGGGGCTAGGGACTGCCAATCACCCCTCTGTTTCCAGATCTCCAGGATGTCCGCAAATGACACATCCTCAGAGGGGGATTTTGGGGACCCCTCTGCCTCATCCAAGTCGGTGTCAGACGTTAGAGATTCCTGTGGGGTATCTATGTGCCTCCTCTTGCACAACTGTTTCCTCGGGACCTCATCAGAGGGGGCTTCTGGTGAGGCCTCCAAGGAACAGGGGGAACCCTCTGGGGGTGGCTGAGGCAATGGGACTCTACACTTTGGATGGGTCGTGGGGGCAGAAACAGAAAGCGGCCCTTTAGGGGAAGGAGAAGACACCTCTGATGAAGTGGTTGTCAGTGCAGACAATACCTTCCTCATAAGGTCAAAAGCCCCTGAACCCTGGGCCAAGGACTCCCCCAGTTCCGAAGAACATGGGAGCATCCCAGACATAGGGGCCGTGGGCTCCGACCCCGAGGATGGAGCCGAGCCAGTCTGCGCCGAGGCCCCAAGAGGGAGAGTCGGCACCGAACGGTCAGTACGACTCTCGGTCCCGGAACCGAGGAGCGACCGTCGGCTCCACGACTCACCTACCGGTTCCGAAGGAGTCGAAGTCAATGGTGTCGATCATGCAATGGACGGTTTCGGCACCGAGGGCTCCACTATCATCAGGTCATCCTCTCCCGGCTACGAGATCTGGATGGGTCTCGAAGGAGGACCCGTTGGAGATATGGGGAGGCCTTCTAGTTTCAACACCAACTGGGAGGAAACTGCAATCAACTTGGAAAGGGCCGTGTTTTCCATGAGTTTCTGCACGACATGATCCACATCTGTCTCAGATAACAGTCTGAAAGAACGGGTCGAAGGAGCCGAAGATGGCACCGACCGAAGAATGGACGGTGGCGGCAGCTCCGACACCGGTTCCAAGATCTGGGGCTCAGTGAAAGATAAACATTCGACGCTCGGCCCCGAGGTCTGTGGAACCGGCGAATGAACCTTTGAAGATGAACTCGGAGCCGATGACATGGGCTCCGACATCTTCGACCCCCTTCGAGGACTTAGAAGCCTGATCCGATTTGTCTAAAGCCTCTTGAAAGGCAGGCTTAAGCAACCCTCTATCTATAAGCTTCCTGCGTCTATCTGTCATGACCCTCCCGCTAAAGGAATGACATATAGAGCAATCCTCTTGAAGGTGGAGAGGGCCAAGACAGTAAACGCAGGACGCGTGGTTGCCAGTGATGGACATTTTCTGCCCACAGACATCTTTTAAAGCCGGATTTTGCTTTCTCCGACATGACTGAAGAAGTAAAAACACTTCACTAGGTTAATAACAAGAAAAAACTATTAATAACTAAAACTTCTATATATATGTAGAGTAAATATCTATATAAGTATAAAAAAACACTCAACAAAAACCACACAGAGAGAAAAGGGTAGGCCACAAAAAGGTGCCTTAAGAATAATATTAGGAATATTATAATAATAATCACACACACACACACTTCTATATTATACTAACTATTAGAAACTTTTTTGTACAAAAAAGGAAGTAGCTTATCTGAAAGAAGGAAAAAGTTATCAAATTTTTCTCTGGTCCGAGCTCTCCTCGATCCGATCTGTTGCAGCGGCAAACTAGATCTGAGTAATGGCAGGGAGGATTGTGGGATATAATCCGGTCTCGAGCTTCTCTGAGATGCAGAGCTTTGCGATGCGGCCGACTCGGAGCCGAGGATCAGCTCTGAACCCGTGTGTAAGAACAAACGGCGAGATTGAACACTCTCACATTGAATGACAGTCCCTTGTTTTGGTGACATGCCTCTGCCACCAAAGAAACTCTTGTTGCAGGCAGGAAATGAGAGGAATCATTGTTTCCAGGCTGTGACACTGCTGACTCCATAAGCTTTTTAGGTACCATTGAAGTTTCCTCATATGCAGTCTCGCATATGGAATTAGTAGAATGCAGGATGCCATGAACCCCAAAGCCTGCAGAATTTGTTTTGCAGCTAGCTGGGTTTTTGTTGCCACTTGTTTGAAGTATGTTGTCAATTGAATTTGCTTGTCTGGCATGAGGTAAGCCATCTGGGCAGTTGTATTCAAGCTTGCACCCAGGAATGTAATTATTTGAGAGGGTACCAGTTGTGATTTCTTTTCATTTATGGTGTACCCTAGGCATGCTAGAAGCCTTTTTACAAACACCAGATGTTGAAGAAGGGAGTCCTTGTCCTCTGACTGAATGAGACAATCATCCAGATATGGATAAATTTGAATGTTTATTTGTCTGCAAAATGAAATTACTGGTGCCAGGCACTTTGTAAAGACCCTGGGCGCAGTAGATAAGCCAAAGGGCAGTGCAGAGAATTGGTAACGTAAAAAGCCTGCTTTGAAGCGGAGGTATCTTCTGCAAGATTCCCTTGTTGGGATATGCAGGCATGCCTCTTAAGTCTAGAGTTATCAACCAGGCATTCTTGCCTAGCATAGACAGTAGCTGCTGTAAAGTCAGCATTTTGGATTTTGAAATGTCCAGTAACGTATTTACAATGGATAACTCCAGAATTGGACGCCATGTTTTGTCTTTTCTGGGTACCAGGAAAAGTCTTGAATAAAATCTTTGTCCTTTTTCCTTTTCTGGCACTGGTTGAATAGCCCCCATATCCATGAGGGACATGACTTGTTTCTGGGCCTCTGCCCACTGGTTTGGTGGCAGATCTGGCCATCAGTTTGGAATTGGCAACGTGTGGAAATGAAATCTGTACCCCTGGGATACTACATTTAATACCCATTTGTCCTGGGTAATTAAATGCCAATTTTGAGCATGAAGTGCTAGTTTTCCCCCCAAGGGGGCTGCCAAAAGATAAGTGCTTGGAGATGGCAGAGGAAAGTCATTGAGACTGTTTACTGTAGGGTTGTGCTTTGTTACCTCCTGATTTGAAGGTGGAGGCACCCCATTGCTTTGACCTGTAAGATCCTTGTGATTGAAACCTGGAGCCTTTGGAGCATCAGGGTTTGCCCTGAGTGGCTCTGTTGGACACAGGAAAGGACCAATTCTTAGTAGGCCAGTGTCTACTGAACCTGGGTGGCTGCACTTGCAAAAAATCTTTTATAGTTTGCATAGATTTAGCTTTGTCTTCCATCTTTTTTTAAAACCTCTTCTTCCTTATTACCAAATAGACTGTCCTGTTGTAAAGGGGCATCCAACAATTTAGCTTTAACATGATCAGGCAGATTTTGCTCCTTGAGCCAAGCATGCCTTCTTATCACAGATCCAGTTAAGGCAGCCCTGCAAGAGGCCTCCAAGGAATCAAAACCACATTGCAAAGTATGCTTTCCAACCTGTTCTGCTGAATGCAGAAAATCCTGTAACTCTTTATTTTCCACACAATCAGAAATCAACATAATTTTCTGTTTCAGTAAACCCATAACATGCTGTTGAGATGTAAGCATATGAAACTGGCAGTATAAAGCCCTGATTGCCAAGGTTGCAGACGTATAAGCCTTCTTTCCCCATTTATCCAGCACCCTGGAGTCTCTATCAGAAGGGGTAGGATTTTTGGCTGTAGAAGCCTTAACACCCTTGGGACCCTGAGAAATAGTTTCAGGGTCAGCAGCAGGATTTTTGAAAAGAACTTTGTGTGAGTCAGGAACCCTGTAATATCTGTCTGGCTTACTAGGAGCCGGAGGCAGGGAATCAGGAGCCATGCTTGGTTCCGACATCATCAGCAATGTCTAATATAGGAGGTATTGCCAAAGGCCTATGCTGAGGAAGAAGAAGAAAATCCCTAAGCCTCTTTTTGGATTCTGAGAAGTCCTGACTCTCCCAATGACAATGTTCCCTTAAAGTATGCAAAGTCTCTCCAAAAGAGTAATCCTCAGGAGGAGAAGCAGAAGGGATGGATTCTTCTGCATCAAAGTCCTCATAAGGTGGAACAGAAAATTCCTGATCAGAAGGGGAATCAGAAGAAATGGAAACCTGATCTGAAGATTCATAATCAGTGCCTTGCCTAGGCCTCTTAGCAGGGCGGCGGGGTTGGGAACCCCTGATCAAGGTAATTAAATCCTCAGCCATTTTGATCATTTGTTTTTTAGGCATAGGGGCCTGAGCACGTGACTCATGCTTCGGTGTTTTAGACATAGAAGTAGATTTTGGACATGTTTTGATGATGGCGTTGGTTTAATATACAAATGTTGAGGCCTGAAAACACCCTCAGAAGCTGGTGCCTGCTCAGCGGCTCCAGACCAATCCAAGGGAGAGACATCTGTGGGTTCAATACTTGTGGAATCTCTCGGCATACTGGCCCCCGAATGGGTCCCGGTAGAGGCCTGCAACTTAAAAGTAGCGGGCATCAGGGGCTGCAAAAGCGCCTCACTGAGTACCGGCGAACCAGCGACTGGCTTAGGAGAATCTTCGTCATCGGTTTTGAACCTCGACGGTCTGCCTCTGTCTTTTTCCTTGCGTTTTTTATGAATTCCGGTAGTCGGATTGCTAACCGACGACATTTCAGGATAGTTAAATCTTGAACCAAAATTTTTAGAAAATACCGACGCTTAATAGTGCGTTGGTTAAATTTAGCACAAAACCGACAGCAAGGCACATTGTGATCAAGGCCTAGGCAAGGAATACAGTACAAATGAAAATCCTTATGAGGTATTTGCTTCCCACAAGTAATGCAATTATTAACGTTTACTGACATCGGTAAGGAGCAAGAAAAAGTTTCCCCAACGGGGTACTTAGCTTTAGTTTGAAGACTTCAGTTCTGAAACTCGAAAATGAAAATTTCAGGAGTCGGCCGATCGGGACTTGCGAACTGCTTCTGCTTCGGGCACTGCGTGGCAAGAAAGACTGATTAAAATGGCGTTGACTGCAACAGTGAAACACTAAGAACATCCGGGACTGCAACAGTGAATACACTTGAACATTTACATTTATGGTAAGTGTACACAACTGTACTATGTTCTTCATGTTTCACTGTTGCAGTCATCACATTTGGGTTGATTCACAAAGCTGAGGAAATGGGTGGAGGCAGTCAAGGAAACTATGGGCTGGCTAGGATGCCTTGCAAGACTGCAGAGGCAAACCCTGCACTGGATTTGGAGAAGAGAGGCAAGTGGTAATGCTTGGTAACAGTGTTACCAGATGCCCAGGTTGCAGCCTCCAGGATGCCCCTTGTGGGGACTCCTCTGAGAAAAGCTGCAGAGGTGGAGGTTGCTCTGGTGGAATGTGTCCTGTCCCCCTTGGGGGGAGGCTTTCCATGTTGCTTGTAGCAGAAGTGGATGCAGTGTACTATCCATTTGGAGATGGTTTGTTTGGAGATGGCTTTGCCTTCTGCCCCTGTAGCAAAGCTAATCAGCAATTGATCAGACTTTCTGAAGGATTTAGTCCTGTCTAGATAGACTCTGAGCTGTCTGTGCACATCCAGAAATTAGGAAAAAAAGGTGGGCAAATTAATGGATTGGTTGAGAGCCACACTGGACACCACCTTGGGCATGAAGGATGGGTTAGTACTGTGGGATACCCTGTCAGCATGGAAGATGATGATGGGTTCCACAGCCATGAGCGCTTGTAGCTCAGAGACCCTTCTAACTGAAGTGATGCCCAGAAGGAATGCTGTTTTCCAGGAGAGAAATTTTAGCTCTGCAGAAGAAGCTGGTTCGAAAGGGGGCAAGGTGAGTTTTTCCAGTACAAAGTTAAGGCCCCAAGCTGGTTTTGATGCCCTTCTGGGTGGCCTCAAGTTGCTGCCCCTCTTAGGAAATGCTTGATCAAGGGGTGTGAGAAAAGGGGCTGCTCAGTGGGGCTGCTCAGTGGGAAAATGAGCAGAAATAGCAGTGGCATGAATTTTTATAGAGGAGAAAGAGAGGCCACTGTGTAGTAGGTCAGCTAAGTAATCTAGGGTGACAGGGAGGGGGCGCTGTGCTATATTGGCTCCCTTAGCCTGGATCCAGGTGCAGAACCTTTTCCATTTGTCAGCATAAGACTTTCTGGTGCTAGGGTGTCTGGCCTCAAGGATAACATCTAGAACCTGTTTATTGAGGCTGGCAGATTGGTTGGGGGGTAGGGAATAAGCTATGCTGCCAAACTGAGTGTCTGCAATTGAGGATGCATGACTTCCCCTTCCCTCTGAGTCAGGAGGTTTGGAATCTGAGGTAAATGCCATGAGGGCAATGGGGACAGGCTGCGCAGCAAGGGGTACCAGTACTGCTGGAGCCAGTCTGGAGCTATAAGAATGGTCCTTGGTTTTTCCTCCTTTATTTTGAGCAGTACCCTGGGGTTGACAGGTAGTGGAGGAAAGGCACAGACCAATAGACTGACCCAGGGGAAGGACAGGGCATCCACCTTCCAAGCCATGCAGTGATGCTCCCTGGTGCAGCATTTGCGATGGTTGGTGTGGGAGGCAAGGAGGTCGGCCTTTGGTGTGCCCCATTTCTGATTTCAGTTATTAGGGTGAAGGTTCTTCTGTTGAGGTGCCACTCATGTGGGTCCAAAAGATTTCTGCTTAATTGGACTGCCAGAGAGTTGAGAGAGCCTGGTAGGAATTGTGCTAACAGGTGTAGATGCATGACAGAGGCTGTGTGCCAAAGGGTCATGGCCAGCCTGCATTGAGGGTAGGAGTGAGTCCCTCCCTGCTTGTTGATATACCACATCACAGTGGTGTTGTCTGTTTTGATCAGGGGATCATCTGGAGAGAGAAGGGGCTTGAAGGCTATCAAGGCGTGCTGCATAGCCATCATCTCTTTTTGACTGATGTACAGAGGGATTTGTTGCGGGCTCCATTGTCCCTGTATGCCCCTGCCATCCAGGTGTGCACCCCAAGCATAGTCTAATGCATCTGTGGTGAGGGTCTGGGTGGCGAGGGATGGTGAGAAAGGCATTCCCTTGCTGTGGAAGCATGCTGTTGTCCACCAAAGAAAATCTTTTCTGAGGCAAGGAATTACAGGTAGAAGAGTTTCCAGGTCTTCACAGTGTTGACACCAAAGGCTTTTTAGGTACCATTGGAGTTTCCTCATATGCAGTCTGGTATATGGAATGAGTAGTATGCAAGATGCCATGAACCCCAGAGCTTGCAGGATCTTCCTTGCAGACAGCTGGGGCCTGGTGGCTAGTTGAGAGAAGTAGGTTGTTAGGAAAATTTGTTTCTCTGGGATGCTGTGTCCAGACTTGCTCCTAGGAAGATAATCCTTTGGCTGGACACCTGTTTGGATTTCTTTTCATTGATTGTCTACCCTAGGGAGGTTAGTAGTGTCTTTAAAAAGGCCAAGTGTTCGAGTAGCTTTTCCTGGCTGTCTGCCTGAATAAGGCAGTCTACGTATGGGTAAATCTGAATATTTCTTTGTTTGCAAAAAGCAATGGCCAGAGCCAGACATTTTGTGAAAACTCTGGGAGCAGTAGATAAGCCAAAGGGAAGTGCAGAGAACTGAAAGTATTGAGATCCTGCCCTGAAACGGACATATTTCCTAGGTAGGCCTCTTTTAGATCTAGGGTGGCTAGCCAAGCATCCCTGGAGAGCATGGGAAGCAGCTTTTGGAGGGTGAGCATCTGATGTTGTAAATTTCATTCATCCTCAGCATATGGGACTCGGATCCAACCCTCGGATCTGACTCAGCTGTTATTTCAGCTCATGGAAGCCTACAGACTCTCAATCCCTTCCCTACCCATAATGTTGTGGTCCCCATTTCCCTCAGATCTCGTTTGCCACTTTTTGCATTCAGACGTGGTTGCTGATTACTCTTGAGTCTAATCTTCTTGGGTGTTTTAGTGTGTTTGCATGCGAGTCCGTGAGTGATAGTGCTGTCTGTAAAGTACAGTTTTGTACCTACCATAAATGTAGATGTCCGATAGGTATGCAACTGCAGTCCTGACATATGGGTTGTCCTGCCTCAGGCAGCCCTTCGGTCGGCCGGATTCCAAAGTGTGGGTCCAGCGTCGGCTGATGTCGCCCTTTCCCTGACGTCAGAGCGCCTGGGGTATAAAAACATCAGCCGACGCCATCTTCCTCAGTGTTTCTTGCCCCAGATGCCAGGTGCCCTCTAAGGAAGGCTAAATTCTGAAAAATAGAGAAAAAATTCCAGACAAGTACAACAGCATAAAAACAAATACACCATAAAGGATTACCCCAGGTAGCTAAAATGAGGGGTAGAAACCCAAAAGTATACCACAGAGGGGTAGGTGGGAGGGAAAACCTGACTGCAGTTGCATACCTATCGGACATCTACATTTATGGTAGGTACAAAACTGTACTATGTCCTTCAAGAATGCAACTGCAGTCCTGACATATGGGTTGAATACCATAGCCAACCTGGGGGTGGTAGGCACTAAGACAAAGATGGTGTAGCTAAAATGCCCTGCAGGACTGCAGAGGCAAACCCTGCTCTGGGCCTGGAGTATAAAGGCAGGTTGTAATGTTTGGAAAATATATGCACGGAGCTCCATGTAGCAGCTTCTAAAATGTCCTTTGTTGCCACTCCTCTTAAAAAAGCTGTGGAGGTGGCTGTAGCTCTGGTGGAATGTGGCCTGATGTCAGCTGGCACAGTTTTTTCCATGAAAAGAGTAGCAGAATCGAATGCAATTTCCAATCCATTTAGAAATTGTCTGTTTGGAAATTGCTTTTCCCTGCAATCCAGCAGCGAAAGCTACAAAAAGCTGGTCAGATTTTCTGAAAGACTTTGTTCTGTCCAAGTAGTAACGCAACTGTCTGTGTATGTCCAAGGTGTGCAGAAGTCTCTCTCCTTTATTTTGAGGATTGGGAAAGAAGGTAGGCAGGTGAATAGCTTGATTCAGGGACACCCTGGATACCACCTTTCGCATGAATGATGGATTGGTTCTCAAAGAAACTCTGTCCTGGTGAAAAATGAGAAATGGTTGTATTGCCATAAGGGCCTGCAGCTCAGAGACTCTTCTTGCTGAGGTTACTGCCAGAAGGAAGGCTGTCTTCCAAGACAGAAATTGCAACTCTGAAGATGCTGCTGGTTCAAAGGGAGGAAGAGTTAATTTTTCCAGCATGAAGTTGAGGTCCCATGCAGGCACTGGTGGTTTCCTTGGAGGGTTGATGTTCTTTATACCTCTTAGAAACTGTCTTAGCAATGGGTGAGAAAATACAGGCGGATCAGAGTTATATTTGGCAGATATTGCTGAAGCATGTATTTTTATGGAAGAATATGAAAGGCCATTGTGGAGCATTTCAGCCAAGTATTCCAGGATCTGTGGAATGCTCATCACTGATGGATCTTGACCCTTTTTGCTGTTCCAGATAAGAAATCTCTTCCATTTTGCTGAGTATGTTTTTCTAGTGGAAGGTCTGCGCGCCTCCAGCATGATATCTTTTACCCTTTTGGAAAGTGTATCCTGAGTAATAGTCATGGAATCTTCCAAGCTGTCAGCTTCAATGTTTTCAAGTTGGGGTGTAGTGTCCTGTAATTGTGCTGTGTCAGTAGAAGTGGCCATTGAGGAAGGAGCCACGGATTGGTGTGTGTCAAGCTCCGTAGCAGTGGGTACCAGTGTTGTCTTGGCCAGTCTGGAGCTATCAGTATGACTTTCGCTTGCTCTGTCTTGATCTTTAGTAACACCTTGGTCATCAAAGGAAGAGGTGGGAAGGCATATAGTGTTAGAGAGTTCCAACTGAAGGAGAGAGCATTCACCTTCCATGCTTGAGGATGGTATGTCCTTGTGCAAAACTTTTTCAGATGGTGATTGAAGTGGGAGGCAAAAAGATCTATATCCGGCCTTCCCCATGCTTGAGCTATTTGTAGGAAAATGTCTGGATGCAACATCCATTCATGTGGATCCATGATGTTTCTGCTTAGGCTGTCCGCCAGAACATTGTCCTTCCCTGGTACAAACTGGGATTGTAGCTCTATTTTCAATTGTAGGGAAATATCCCAGAGATTCATTGCCAGTCTGCAAAGAGGGTAGGAATGGGTACCACCTTGCTTGTTTATGTACCACATAACTGTGGTATTGTCTGTCTTTATTAGTAGATGGCCCTGATGCATGAACTTTTCGAAGGCCTTGATTGCATGTATCACTGCCAGCATTTCATTTTGGTTGATATGCAGGTGCTTTTCTTTTTGTGTCCATTGTCCTTGAATGCATCTGCCCTCCATGTGCGCCCCCCATCCATGGTCTGAGGCGTCTGTTGTTATGGTTTGACTTGTATGAGGCTTGCTGAAAGGCAGACCTTTGTTTATCTGGCTTGCTTGAGCCCACCACAGAAATTCCTTTTGAAGGCATGGAATGAGTGGGATCAATGTTTCCAGGCTGTGGCTGTGCTGAGACCATAGACTTTTTAGATACCATTGTAGTTTTCTCATATGCAGCCTTGCATGTGGAATCAGAAGAATGCAAGATGCCATGAAACCCAGGGCCTGCAGGATTTTCCTTGCAGTCATCTGGGTGTGTGTTGCCAATCTTTTGAAGTATTCTGGTAATTGTTTTTGTTTTTCTTTTGTCAGAAACGCCATCTGGGTGTTTGTGTCCAGTGTGGCACCCAGGAAAGATATTTGTTGGGATGGTACGAGACTTGATTTCTGAATATTGACTGTGTATCCCAAGGCCTGCAGTAAGTGAATGACATAGTCCAAGTTTTTTAACAAGGCTTGTTGGCTGTCCGCTTGTATAAGGCAGTCGTCCAGGTAAGGGTATATTTGTATCCCCTGAAGTCTGCAATGTGCAATTACTGATGCCAGGCATTTCGTGAACACTCTGGGCGTAGTAGATAAGCCAAAGGGCAATGCTGAGAATTGATAATGCTCTGAGCCTGCAAGAAATCTGAGGTATCTTCTGCAACTTTGTCTGATTGGGACATGCAGGTATGCCTCCTTAAGGTCCAGAGTTACCAGCCAAGACCCCTTGCCCAGCATGGGAAGGAGTTGCTGTAAAGTCAGCATTTTGAATTTTGGCACAATAAGGTAAGTATTCAGTGTGGACAAGTCCAGAATGGGTCTCCATTGGTTTTCTTTTCTTGGAACAAGGAACAGTCTTGAATAAAATCCTTGTCCTTGTTCTGCAGAAGGAACCTTTTCTATTGCTCTTATTTGAAGTAGGTTTGTTATTTGTTTGAGTGACTCTGCCCTTTGATTTGGTGGCAGGTTTGGCCTGCCATGTCTTGTTGGCAGTGTATGAAAATGGAATCTGTATCCTTTGTCTATTATCTCCAGTATCCATTTGTCCTTTGTAATATTGTGCCAATTTTGTGAGAATAAAGAATTTTCCGCCCAAAGGTGCTTCTAATTGAGCCCTGGATGGCGGAGTCAAAGTCAAGTCATTGAGATTGTCCTGGCGGAGCAGTGGAAGCTCCTGCCCCAACTCTCTGGTTCGGTGGCTGCCATTGACGTCCTCTGTAGGAGCCTCGAGTTTGCCCTCTACCTCTGCCACGTCTGTTTTTGCCTCTTTGAAATTTGTCTGTGTCAGGAAAGGACCAATGCTTAGAAGGCCAATTCCTGCTGAACCTTGGAGGCTGTACGTGGAGGAAATCTTTGACTGTTTGCACTGATTTTGCCTTTTCCTCTATTTTCTTTAAAACCTCTTGTGCAGTAGCACCAAATAGCTTATGTTTCTCTAGTGGTGCGTCCAAAAGCTTAATTTTCACATGGTCTGGCAATGTTTGTTCCTTTAACCAAGCATGTCTGCGTATGACCGCACCTGTCATTGCTGCTCTACATGAAGCTTCCAATGCATCATATCCACACTGAAGGAAATGGCTGCTAACCTGCTTAGTATTATGAACCAATTCCTGTAACCCCTTTCTATCTAATGGTTCAGGGGAAGCCAGTTTCTTTTGCAAGTCATCCAACATGTATTCCTGATACTGAATCATATGAAATTGACAATTTAATGCTCGCATAGAAAGGGTGGAAGATGTATATACTTTCTTGCCCCACCTTTCTAAATCCCTAGAATCTCTTTCCGGAGGGAGTGGGTTCTTAGCAGTAGTGGAGGAAACCCCTTTAGGCCCCTGAGAAATAGTTTCAGGGTCAGCAGTATGGCCCTTGAACAGAAATTGATGTGTGTCTGGGACCCTGTAGTACCTGTCTGGCTTGACAGGAGCAGGGGGGAGGGAGTCAGGGGAGACACTAGATTCTAAGTACACATCATCTAAAACATTTAATACTGGAGGAATAGCTAAGGGTCTATGCTGAGGTAGCTTTAAAAATTCCCTTAACCTTTTCCTAGAATCTGAGTATTCTTGGCCTTGCCATTTGAACTGTTCCCTCATGGAATGAAGCGTTTCCCCAAAGGAAAACTCCTCAGGAGGAGAAGCAGAGGGAATAGATTCCTCCGCATCAGAATCCTCGTAGGCCGGGAAAGCCTCCTCCTGGTAGTCTGAACGTGCAGAGTCACCAGAGGCCTCATCGGAGGACTGGGAGTCTACCTGCTCAACCCTAGGCTTCTTGTCAGAAGGCGGCTGAGAGCCTCTATCTGGATGAGGCTGTGAACCCCTAATTAAAGAAATAAGGTCCTCAGCTAAACTTAAAATTTGAGAACCAGAAGTGGATCCCAGAGAAACAGATCTTGGAGGGAGAGACTTAGCCTGTTTGGCAGCCTTAGCATGTGTGTAGGCCTTAATGGACATAGACACTGGAGGCCTGGCAGCCCCATGTGCTGGAGGAGTCTTATCCACTGAAATGGTGTGAGAAATATCCTGGGCTACGGTCTCAGAGGGGAGAACAGAAACCGGCACCGAGCTGGCCTCCTATACCGAAGTAACCGGTGGAGTGGTGTCGTCGGTCTGTAGCGGTTGCGAAACCGGCTCAGAAGAGACCGAGACACTCGCGGTAGGCCTAAGCGTGGTGTAGGGCGAGACCACAGACCGCGGGTGTCTGTCATTATCCTTCCATTTTTTAGGTAAATGTGCTGTTGGAAGCTCCGACGGCATGATATAACAGAAATCTTCCCCAAAATAATCCTGTGCAAACTCTGACCGACGCCTAAGAGTGCGTTTATTGAAAGAGGCACAAGCTGCACAGGCCGAGACGTTGTGTTCTGGGCCTAGGCAGGGTAGGCAGTAAAAGTGGAAATCCTTATGAGGTATCTGTTTCCCACAAGTTACACAATTATTAACTTTTTCACTTTTATCTGACATCGTCTGAGGCAGGAAAAGGTCCCCAACGGGGTACTTAGCTTTTTTGAAGACTTCAGTAGCTGAAAACACAGGAGCTGGTCGACTGGCACTTGCAAACTGCTTCTGCTTTGGGCAAGAAAGACTGAGGAAGATGGCGTCGGCTGACGTTTTTATACCCCAGGCGCTCTGACGTCGGGGAAAGGGTGACATCAGCCAACGCCGGACCCAGATTTTGGAATCCGGCCGACCGAAGGGCTGCCTGAGGCAGGACAACCCATATGTCAGGACTGCAGTTGCATCCTTGAAGGACATCTTTGAATTACTTTCCCATTTTTAACAGGTATCTCCTTGCAGGAAGACATCTGAGAAAGGTTTTAAAAAAGTGCACTAAATGTGGGCACAAGATACCTTTTTAGATGGGCATTCCTTGTGTGTGTGTACTGCTTGGGATCCAAATATCTGAACAAGCCACAGTGTGACATCTGTGAGGCCTTTAATCCTAGAGCCCTCACAGAAAGAAAAAAATAAGTTGATTTTGAAAGGGATTTTACCTTTGTCTTTCTCCCAAGCCATCTCTGGGGTCAAACTTTCAACTTCATTCAAGCCAAGGGACTATACAAAAATGTCCAGGTTGGCTGAGGCTCCTTCCTCCTCAGAACTGAAGGGAAAAGTGCCTAGGTTGGACTGGACCTCACCAATGCCTCATAAATCTTTGGATCCACCAAAAATGGGTATCCCCGGTTCCTAAGAGAAAGACGGTTTTGGATCCAAAGTCCTCAGATCCGAAACCCCTTCCTTAAACTGTCTACTCACTGTCATTGGATCCAGTACTGTCTAGGCTACCCTCTCCCTTTCTGGAGAGGCCCTCTAGGCCTTCTTCTATTGTGTCCTCCTGCTCTTCCAAAAGTCTTATTGAAGCAGATGTGACAAGGATGTTGAGGGAACTGGTCACAGAACAA
The DNA here is from genome assembly GCF_019279795.1 of Protopterus annectens. Taxonomy (NCBI): domain Eukaryota; kingdom Metazoa; phylum Chordata; order Ceratodontiformes; family Protopteridae; genus Protopterus; species Protopterus annectens. The sequence goes on along the minus strand of NC_056734.1, from coordinate 688,312,613 downwards.
CTTCAGAAGAGTACCCTTATAGATGTTCTTCCTGTTTCACTGTTGCAGTCATCACATTTGGGTTATCCCTGCCAGGGTAGCCCTCAGCCGGCCCAAATACTAGAGACTTAGTAATTCTGTGTCGGATGCTGTTGCTTCAGGACTGACGTCAGGTCATCAGTAATATAAATTAAGGCAGCCAACGCCATTACATCAGTCTTGGTTGCCCTGGAGCCCGAAGCAGAAGCAGTTCGCACGAGTGCCGGTCGGCCGCTACCTGAGTTTTTATCTTCCGAATTGAAGCTGAAGTCTTCTAAAGATAAGTACTCTGTTGGGCATCCTTTTTTCTTGCATTAACCGATGTCAGAAAAAGTTAATTATTGTCTCGCCTGTGGAAAGCAAATACCACACCGAGACTTCCATTATTACTGTGTCACTTTAGGCCCAGACCACGACGTCCCCCATTGTCGCTTCTGTGCTTTGTTCAACGCCAGAACTATCCATTGTTGAGCCCTTATTGTAGCCAGATATTTTCGCTTACAGTCCTCAAATTCCGATATGGCTTCAGTAAGCCATCCGACAACAGATCTACAGAAAAAACGTAAAGATAAAGACAGAGACAGACCGCGCATGTCCAAACCTACCAATGATGCTTCCATTAAGCTAGTCGTCAGTTCTCAGGTCCTCAGTGAGGTACTTTCACAGCCCCTGATGCTCGCTTCTGTGGATTCTCAGGCCACTATCGAGACCCTTTCAGAGTTCAGTATGCTGCAAAACTCTTCTTTGACTAAGGAACTTGCAGTCGTCTCTACCTTGGATGGGCCTGGAGCCACTGAGCAAGCACTGGCTTCCTAGGAAGTCCTTCGCACTACTGATTCTCAACACAAACCGACATCTTCTTTCACGACTACAGTTCTTTCAAAAATTACCGAGTTTCTAAGGCCCAGGGTACAAACCACACCCAAGAAACCAACGACCCACTCTCAGGCGCCTGCTTCCTTGCCTCAGTCTCAAATTCTTAAAATGGCAGAAGACCTTATCATGCTGATCAGGGCAAGCCAAGCTACCCCCTCCAAAAGGAAAAGAGATCTGTCCCCTGTAGTTTTGTCTGAACAAGAGTCAGATGAATCTGATGCATCTGAATATGAAAACGCGCAACCCCTCTCTACTTATAAGGATTCTGATGCAGAGGATTCCATTCCTTCAGCCTCTCCCCCAGAGGATTTTTCCTTTGGGGAAACCCTGCATACCTTAAGGGAGCATTTCCAATGGGACAGTCAAGACTACCATCAGTCTTTAAAAAGACTCAGGGAATTCCTAGATCTTCCACAGCACAGACCCTTGATCACCCCCCCCCCCAGTCCTGGACGTTGTGGAGGATGTTTTCCTGGAATCCAGCTTGACTCCTGACACCCTTCCTCCTGCACCCAGAAAACCAGACAGGTACTATAGAGTCCCTGACTCACACAAATTTCTTTTTAAAAATCCTACTGCTGACCATGAGGTAATTTCTCAAGGGTCTAAAGGAATTAAAGCAACCTCTGCTAAGAATCCCACTCCCTCAGATAGGTATTCCCAAGCACTGGACAGATGGGGTAAAAAAGTATACACTTCAGCTACTCTTGCTATCAGGGCACTAAATTGTCAGTTCCATATGCTGAAATTTCAGCAACATACCCTGGAACTCCTTAAACAAAAAATGTCTTCCTTTCCTGCTTGGGCAGAATCAAAAGAATTACAAGAGTTAATGCATTTTGCAAGTCAAGTAACTAAACACACCTTGCACTGTGGTTTTGACGCCCTTGAAGCTTCTTGCAGGACAGCAGTCACTGGATATGTAATTAGAATGCATGCATGGCTTAAGGAACAGCCCCTGCCAGACCATGTGAAATCTAAATTGTTGGAAGCCCCCTTGCACAAAGATAACTTATTTGGCACTAAGGCACAAGAGGTCTTAAAAAAGATGGAAGAAAAAGCAAAATCTATGCAAACAGTTAAGGATTTCTTGCAGGTCCAGCCACCTAAGTTCAGCAGGCATTGTCCCACCAAACATTGGTCCTTTCCTGCTCCCAGTAAGCCAGTCCAGCCTAGACCCCGGGGAACCAGACCCCCCCAGACAGCATCCACATGGAATGCAGAGATCTAAGCAGTGTACTACCTCTACTTCAAAACCAGGGAGTTCTAAGCCACCCCTTTATGGTAAGAACTCACAATGACTCACCTCCCCCACCCCCTACCTCTGCCCACCTTCTCTTACCCCTAGGAGGAAAACTCTCATTTCACACAAGCACCTTAGACAGCATCCACAGGGAATGCAGAAATCTAAGCAGTGCACTACCTCTACTTCAAAACCAGGGAGTTCTAAGCCACCCCCTTATGGTAAGAACTCACAATGACTCACCTCCCCCACCCCCTACCTCTGCCCACCTTCTCTTACCCCTAGGAGGAACACTCTCCTTTCACTCAAGCACCTTGGCCACCATTACCAATGACCACTGTGTTCTGAACATAGTGTCTCAGGGATACAGATTTTCCTTCCACACCCTTCCAACCCCAAAAGGGTTCCCAGATCTACCACCAAACCAGTGGGCAGGGGCACAAAAGCAAATACTTTCCCTGCTTTCTATAAGGGCAGTAGAGCATGTTCCTGCAGAACAGATAGGACAAGGTTTCTACTCCAGACTTTTTTCTGGTGCCCAGAAAAGAGGGCACCTGGCGCCCCATCCTCGATCTATCCATTCTGGACTGTCCTTAGTTTTGGGGAGTTCTTGAATTCTTTGTAGAACCCAACTAGCATTTCTTCTTAAATGCCTGTTTACCCACATTTTGTTGAGACTGTTTATTTTGTGTGTGTGTGTGGGGGGGTGGGGTGCCAAAACTGGATGAGGGGTTAGAAAATACCTTAGAAATTTTGGAAAAAGAGGGCTGAAAAATCTTAGAGATTCCCTCTATCAATTTATCCCTTTCATCACACTTTTTGAAAACCTCTGCGGCAGGGGAAACAAAAACTAAATTTCTACCCAAAGGAGAATTAAAAATCTCATTTTTTGCACCATCTGGGAGGTTGCGAGAATGCAGCCATGCAAACCTTTTCAAAAAAGTACCAGTGGTCATAGCCTTAGTAGTAGTATCAACTCACTCATACACACAACTGTAAACAATGGGTTATGACTTGCAAAATGGAAGAAACTTATTTAAAGTAAATTCTTCCTCACAAGAAGAAATGGCAGACAAAACATTCTTCATACTTTCACAACTAGTCAGAATAAATGTTAAAATATGTGCCTGACAATTCAAAATTCTGAAAATCAAAGTTGCAGATGCATACACTTTTCCCCATACTTATCAACAATCTTCCCCATCCTTGTTAGAAAGAGTGGGACTGGAATTAACTAAATGTTTATCAGCAGGAGGATTATCTAAAGCTATAGCTGCTGGGTCAGGTTTGGGAGGAGTACATAAAAACTTACAAAAGAATGAGGAACTTTAAACATTCTGCCTTTTTTTAGGGGCAGCAGGCTGACTATCAGGAAAACTGCAGGCAGTGGTGCACTCATCCTCCAGAGCTGATAGAACTGGAGGAATGGAAGAAGGTTCTGGAAATTCCTACTGTAACAACTAATATATTTTCTGAGGGACCTGAAAACAGTGACACATTCTGGAAGTAGTTTCAATGAAAAAGAAACCTCCACATATAGAATCAATAACTGACCTCTCCTTTGAGTCTGAATCAAAAACCTGAGGAGAAAAGCTTGTATCTCTCCCTTCATCTTTCTGTCCAGATTCAACTTCAGGAAAGGATGTGTCCCTCTTTCTTTTACCAGAAACCTCCTTATACGTAAATCAATCGCTTTAATTTAACCCTGAGCTAGACCCAGAAAACTACTCCTGTCTAAGTAAATTTGAGTAGGAGATACATGTTTAGTTTTCTGGTTTTGACTGGAAAATGGGGTCAACTGTGTTCAGCTTCCCCACAGATGGGTGCAACATTCTGACCAAACAGAAAAGACATTCCCTATTTTCTTTCCCAGGACCAATAAGACTGGCTCTCCCTTGACCAGTGAGGGGACCCCCAATAGTGACAGAGGATGTGGCTAACCCCTGGTCCATAGTGGCTGTAGGTGCTACACCAGAGGGTTCTGGCATAAAAGAAGAGTGGTTTGAGAAACAATCCATGGCACAGCAGTCACACACCTGCGGCTGAGGCACATTGTTGGTCTGCTGTGGAGGCAGAGGCTGTTTGGCTAACTTTTTATTTTTGTGGCTGGAAGAGGAACCAACAATGCGAACAGTAGTTTGTTCCAATGGTCAAGCTGAAATGATGCCTACTTCCCATGGAAAACAAGCAGCAAAAGTTGGTAAATATTTTAATGTCTTTAAAAGTCACTTTTTTTCACACAAAACACAGTAAAAAAGTAATTGAGCACTTTGCCAGCCCCCACTAAAAAATAAAATAAACACAACTTATCCACAGACAAAAACACTTTCAATTATTTTAAACAACTTTTAAACTGACAGGTAGTCAGTACAGTTACGCTTCATAACAGTCCATTAAAACACAAACTTGTTGTTGTTGTTGTTGAGACTTTCGGCTTTTCCCGGTTAGGGATTGCCACAGCGGAACTCCGGTCTGCTAACGATTGGTAGTTGATTTTTACATGCCGAGTTACCAACTCTGATGCACAACCTTCAACAAAGGTACGCCCATTCATGCATGTCTCCACGCAGAAGACGCTCTAGCTGAAAATCGAACCGGACAGTGTCTTACTGTGAGGTGACAATGCTACCGCAGCACCACTAGTTTAAAAATAACTTTACTTAACAAGAAAGTATAATAACAGCATTTTTAATGTGGAAAGCTTTTCCCCAAAGGGAATTTATCTGCCCAGCAAATGAACAGCACAAGCAAACAGTCAATCCTCAAAACCACAGAGGAGCATCACTCCTGGAAAACCACAGAGGAGAATTCTCTTCAATGGCAGGAAAGCTCTGAAGAGCTTGACACCCAAAAATGTCTTTTTAATAAGCTCAGCTCGAACTGAATGACAGTTTGGGCATGTGGAAAGTGTCCTGAAGCTTTGGAAGTTGGTTGACGGTTATATCCTTGGCAGTATAACCCATATTGCTAAGGCTACTGCAGCAGCTCTGAAATTTACATGAGCCAAGTCACTTCAAACCACTAGCAGATTTAATCAAAAGAAAGACAGCATGCATGCATGCAAACACACACACACACACACACACACACACACACACACACACACACACACACACACACACAAAATGTCCTCATCCTCAGAGTGCAGCACCTGCATATCTGATCTGTTGTTTTTTTTATTATTAAAATCATATTTAAAACTCTTATACCAACTTAACTCATATAAATGCAATCAGGGGAGATCCAAGCAGTTTTAATTGTTAAAATAAATGTTGTTGTGCTTTTCAAAGAGAGATTATGGAGAGGAGTTGACTGTGACAAGGCAAAAAAAAAAAAAAACCTGCAGCTAGAACAATAATTATGTCAACATCAAAACACCAATTAACTGGCTCTGCCCAGAACACTACAGCTGTGCACTTCAGTTAAATAAAAACACTAATTTCCACTGTAGTTTATTCTTAACATTTCAAGACTTAATTGTTCCCTGATTTGTCGCCAAGATGTGGTTTAGTGCACTGAAGCCCTTCACTAACGTTCATTTTTTTCCATTTCTTCTTCATTCCCAAACAAATATCATTTGGGTCATATCCGTTTTACTACTGATTATTTCAAGCTATTCCATCCATTATGTAGGTTCACTTGCCTCAGTTTATTACTGCATTCTTTTACATCACAGTCTCTGGTTTACCATCACATGTTTCTTATTATTACATTACAATGCTACACAACAGTTCTTCTGAGCCTGTCATTTACCCCTTTCTAATCTGTAAGTAGCATGGCCTATGAAATTACAGATAATAATTGTTTAATAAATATAAAAAATTACACAACTGTTTAGTGCATGAAAGCTATTTTACTTTTTAGTCCAGATTACCTCAATGTACCCACCCAGCTATTCACTGAACAGTTAGCTTTTCTCCTCCTTCCCTAACACCAAAAATCTCTTCTGCATCACTCCCCTCTTCTCATATAACCTCATTCTTAATTACTTTCCAAACCCCTTCTATCTTTTCTCTCTTCACTGTATTACATAACCTCTGTGCTTATTCTGGGTTGCAATAGGAAATGTGAACAATTGGTCAATATTATAATGTAGATCATACAGAATGTAAATGCTCCCTTAACTCTCCTTTAACACAGGTTTTCTCATATTTTCGTGCAGCTGCCAAGGGATGAATATAATAAATGTTCCTCATGGCAATACAACTGTAACATAATGCACAACTTGATGAACCAGTTTGTACTGTACACTAAATATTACATCAAGTCTAAGCCTGTATCCACCTTATCATGTTTATGTCTTGCTATACCTACTCACAGAGTATGTACTGTACTAATGTGGAGAATGCTTTCCATGCTGGTACACTGAGGTTACCTCTTTTCGAAAAGAACGTAGTAAATACTGAAGGCTATCAAAGTAAAACACCATAAACTGAATTGAGTATTTCAGCTATGTAAAATGTATAAACGTGCAGTACACACACATGAAGCAGTATCCTTTAGCACAAATCCTGGAATCAAAGCTCTGCTCTGTTAACATCTGCTGCCACAACATTTGAAAAATGTAATCCTCTGATTGCCCCTGACACAATAACTTTCATCTTCAGAGGTATGCTGTGACTGTTGAAAAAAAAAGATTCCCTCTATCAAGAAAGATCACAGAAATAAAACCAGAGGACATTACAGTGTTGTGGAACATTTTTAAGACGGTTTCAAATCTTCTCAGGATACAAAATTAATGAATCTAAAACAAAGGCAATAGCAGTAAATTATGTACCCACACATGAATTGGTCCAACGATATCCACATTTATGGGGACATGAAAAAATGAAGTATTTATGAGTATGGGTTAGAAATGTCTCTGTTGTGGCAGCTAAGGATATGTGGGAAGAGACTAAAGAGAAGATAATACAAAAATTGAGAAACTGGAAGTTTTGATATATGGACATGGATACTAACACACAAGCCATTACAATGTTTTTATTCCCTTTAGTCTTATACACAGGTCAGGCATACTTTTATCAACCGGAGGGAAAGTTGTGGATAGCAATTAAAAAAGAGTTGAAATATTTTATCTGGGAAGGGAAGACAGCAAGGATTAAGTGAGATAAACTGATTCTACCAACAGAACAAGGTGGACTAGGATTACCTAATTTCAGGGGGTATTTTACAGCAACACATTTAAGGCTTTTATATACAGCACAAGCAGAAAACTATAATGTAAAGTGGAAAGGAATGATGCTGATACAGGGAGGAAGCTCAACAAATAAGGAGAGATTGTGATTTTGGACACATACTCTTAAGAACAACCAAAATCAGCATATTATACTCATAAAATAGAAGGGAGTATTCTAAGAACCAAACCAGCATAAGAATGGAGAAAAGAGATTTTGCTGAGAGGATTGACTGTGGTCAGGGATACAGATAATAGGCAGGAGGGGGCTGGAATTTAACAGAGAAAACTGGCAAAGGAACCAAGGTATTGGGAACAAATAACTATGGGAAGAGGCCAAGAATTTACTTGGAGTGCAGGACAGAGATTGCCTACACTATCAAGGACTGATATTGGAGTATAGGCAAAAAGAGAAATAGGGGGGCTGATAAATGAAAGACTAGCACTAGTAGAGTTTTTAACAGAATCTAGAACAGTAGCTGCCTTTAAAAAAGGAATAATTAGCAAAGCATATAAAATACTGCATGATAATTATAAGAATCAATCAGAGGAGCTTAGAAGGGATTGGGAAGAGAGACTGGATAAGCAATTCACAAAGAGACAACGGACGATATATGTTTATCTACCAAATATACAACAAAGTGTATAGGATTTAGGATCTTTGCCTGGGAGTGTTTACATAGGTATTTTTACAACCCAAGTAGACTACAAAGAATTTTTACTTAGGTGGACAGCAAATGCTGGAGGTGTGAAGGGCAAGAAAGAGGTAGCTGGAAACATTTTTTGGAAGTGTAATGAGCTGACAGACTTTTGGGATTCCCTGCAGACTGCTCTGTCAGAGATGCTGGGTGAGCAGACTGGGGAGATGATTTTTTTGAGTTATGCTACAGAACTGGAATTGCCTAGACATAGTAAAGCCTTGATGAGTCTAATTATGGTGGCTGCCAAAAAAACAATTACTAGAAAATGGAAATCAAAGTCTCAACCAACTTTACTAGAAGTAGTGAATACAGTAACACAGATAAAACATCTGGAATTGGGATCTTTAGAAAAGGGAAGGAGCAAACTACATAGGAAAAATGGGAATTCTGGCAACAATATATGCAGAGCAGGAACAAGGTTTAAGAGGCAGAGTTTGAATGACCTACATACTGCTTAAATGACAATGGCTGGATGGTTTAGAAGTAATGTATAATGTTTACAACTACAGTTGTTTCAATGGTGTCTGTGATGTAAACTTTATCTAAAGTGATATCATTTTGTACGTTTTTCATTTATATAAATGTAAGATTGCCTTTGTCATACATGTAAGTTTAATAAAGATATTTGAAAAAAAAAAGATCACTGAAATGTAACAAAAACAAAATAACCATTGCATCTTATAAAATATATACATGAACACAAATTTTGAGTTGCAGAGATGTGCATTTCTGACTGAGAGAAACAATATTACAAAAGCAAGCGTCATTCATCGCACTGGAGCTTACCCGAGTCACTCTCTGAAGAACTTTCAGGACTTTCATCACCTGAATGAAAAAAGAAAGAAAATGACTAACTTAAATGTGGCTCACTATACATATCCAAAATATACAAGGTTTAATTTTCAAATGGGATAATTGGCTAGGCTTAAAATGGCCCACAAGGGTAGGTAAAATAGTACTGATCTATGAACCAATGAATTGAACAAGGGAATACTACAACACAGATCTGCAATGCAGAGAAAGACTATCAAAATCAACTGCCTGTTTTGTCTCATCAACCTGTCTTGGAGTCATACAGGAGTGCACAGTTCAAGGACATTCACTATTCATAAAGTTGAATGACTTGAGTTTCTTCCTTAACAGAAAATACTGACATCTCCTAACATTTCTTCTGAAATGGCATAAACATCATGGTTGAACTGTAATTTCTGACTAGTACAATTTAATGCTGTTACATTTTTCAAGTCAGTAAAAAAAAGAGATGAGGTCCTAACTCTTACGTAGCCTAAATAAATTCAGTTGTGTAAGTAAACTTACCATAACAGCAGACACTTGAATGATCATTGCTACAGCAGAATGCAAAGAAGACCAAAAGTTCTTGCTTCTAGAATACTTCTACAGTCCAACCCTTTTCCAAAAACTCACAGATGAAGCAAGGTCCTAGTAGGATGTGCCTTGACTGTGCCTGGAACAGTTTTGTAGTATTAAAAATAATGAAAAATAACAGAGTGAGACAACCATTTGGAACCAGTCTGCTTTGACCCAGGCTGTCCCTTCTTCTTACTTCACAACAAATTAACAACTGATTCAAAGTTCTGAAATATTTTCTTCCATCAAGATAGTACCCAAGTTGTCTGTGGGCATTCAAGGCATGAAGTATCCTTTCTCCTTCATTTTTGGGTTCAGGGAAGTACATAAGGAGATGGATAGTTTAGCTTAATGTAAATTTGTATATCATTTTAGGCTTAAAGAATTAGTTCTCAAAGAAACCATTTCTCTGGGGAAAATGAGATGAGGTTGACCTGCCACAAAAGCTTGCAACTCAGACACCATTCTTATTGAGGTCACAGCAGTCAGTAAAACTGTTTCCCATGTTAAGAACCTCAAGTGCGCCAGATGAACAAAAAAAGTAAGATGCCAAGTAGGAGACACCAGTTTTCTTTGAGATCTTGTATGCAATAACCCTTTCAAATATTTTAACATGAGAATGCCTTGAAAGTGGGGGACCATGGGCACATATGCTGAAAGGGATGACAAATGAATCTTGTTAGGGGAGTAAGACAGGCTACAGGAAAGTAATTCACACAAATATTGTAAAACCAGATATACACTAGCCCTGAATGGGTGCTGGTTATGTTCTTGGCACCATCTAGAAATCCTTTTCCATTTGCTTATATATGGATTTTTTACTAGCTGGCTTTCTGGCCTCCGTGACATTTTCATCCAAGCAGTCAGCTGAAGTTGTCTGGAGTTGGGATGTTTCTTGTGCATTAGTAGATCCAGACTGTAAGGACACTTGTGGTAACTGCCCCTGGCCATTTCCAAAATAAGGGAGAAAAAAACAGTTGTTTTAAGTAAACGTACCATAACAGTAGATGTGCAAATGATCACTGCTGCAGTAGCCTTTGTTATATGGGTTATATCCTGTGACAGATATAACAACAGGTCAGCTTTCAAAGCTTCAGGGCACTTTCCATGTTTTCTAGCCATTAGGTAGCTCAAGCTGAGCTGACCGAAAAAAGCACAGTTGTGTACACTAACCATAAATGTAGATGTTTGAGTGTATTCACTGTTGCAGTCATCACACATGGATTATCTGCCTGCAGGTAGCCCTCAGTCAGCCCACATACCAGAGTCTTGGGATTTCTGCATCAGATGCTGTAGCTTCTTCCATGACGGCAGGTCATCAGGGGTATAAAACATGCAGCTGACGCCATTACATCAGTTTTTCTTGCCCCAGATGTCAGGAGCCTCCAAAATAGGAAGCAATTACATGGTGTGGAATACCTCTAGTAAAAAGTAAATACCATAGCCATAAGATATGGCCAAAAAGAGTAAAGGCAGAAAGCATAGAGAAGTCAGGGGGCTGGAGGGAGGGTAACCAGGACTGCAACAGTGAATACACTCAAACATCCACATTTATGGTAAGTGTACACAACTGTACTATGTTCTTCGTGTTTCACTGTTGCAGTCATCACACTTGGGTTGATTCCCAAAGCTGAGGAAGGGTGGAGGCAGTCAAGAAGCATTAGGGCTGGCTAGCAGGCCTTGCAAGACTGCTGTGGCAATTCCAGCTCTGGATTTAGAACAGACAGGTAAGTGGTAATGCTTGGTGAAGGTGTGTACAGAACTCCAAGTTGCAGCTTCCAGGATGTCCCTGGTAGGGACTCCCCTAAGAAATGCTGTAGAGGCTGAGGTAGCCCTAGTGGAATGAGTTTTGATCCCTGTGGGATAGGTTTTCCATGGTGTTTGTAGCAGAAATGGATGCAGTTTGCTATCCATTTGGAAACGGTTTGCTTTGAAATGGCCTTGCCCTCTGTCCCTGTAGCAAAGCTGACTAGCAGCTGGTCAGTTTTTCTGAAAGGCTTAGTCCTGTCAAGGTAGAACCTGAGCTGTCTGTGCACGTCCAAGGAGTGCAGGATCCTTTCCCCTTTATTCTGAGGATTTGGGAAAAATGTTGGTAAATTAATGGATTGGTTTAAAGCCACACTGGATAAACCTTGGGCATAAATGATGGGTTAGTCCTGAGGGAAACCCTGTCCGTATGGAAAATAATGAAGGGTTCCACAGCCATAAGAGCCTGTAACTCAGACACTCTTCTTGCTGAAGTGATGGCTAGAAGTAAGGCTATTTTCCGAGAGGAATTCTAACTCTGCTGTAGCAGCAGGCTCAAAAGGGGGAAGCATGAGCTTCTCTAGTACAAATTAAAGGTTCCAGGCAGGAGTGGGAGCTCTCCTCGGGGGTCTTAAATTGTTATCTCCTCACAGGAACTGTTTGATCAGAGGGTGAGAGTAGAGTGGTGACTCAGTATTGTAGTGAGCTGAGATGGCAGAGGCATGAATCTTAATTGATTAGAAGGATTTGTGGAGTAGCTCTGCTAGGTAATCTATGATTTGAGGTAAGGTGGGCACGGCTGTGTCCTTTCCTTGAGACTGTCTCCAGGAACAGTATATTTTCCACTTTTCTGAATAGGATATCCAATACTAGGCCTCCTGGCGTCAAGGATGACATCCAGCACCTGTTTGCTGAGGGCTGTTGGTGGTGTATTCAGGGAATAAGCCAGGCTGCAAGGTTCAGGGTTTGCAGCTGCGGATGCAAAATCTGTCCCTCCTGCTGGGACAGCAGAGAGGGGGTCTGATGTAGGTGCCAGGGTGGCACTGCTGGTCAGACTGTGTAGGAGTGGGTATCAGTGCTGGCGTGGCCAGTCTGGTGCAATAAGGATTGTCCTTGTCTTGTCCTGTTTGATCTTGAGTAGTACTTTTGAGAGGAGGGGCAGAGGGGGAAAGGCATAGATTGAGAGGTTTTCCCATGTAAAGGATAGGGCATCCACTTTCCATGCTTGGCTGTGGGGATTTCTGGTGCAAAATTTGCTCAACTGATGGTTTTGAGGGGAAGCAAAGAGGTCCACCTCTGCTGTCCTCCACCTGTGGATTAGAAGTTTGAATTAACTGGGTTGCAGTTTCCACTCGTGTGGGTCCAGTAGATTTCTGCTTAAGTCGTCTGCCAGTGAATTTTGTTTGCCTGGCAGGAATTGAGCTTGCAGGTGTACTTGATTGCTCAAGGCTGTGTTCCACAGGGCCATGGCTAACCTGCAGAGTGGGTAGGAATGAGTTCCCCCCTGCTTGTTTATGTACCACTTAACTGTGGTGTTGTCTGTCTTTATTAAGAGTTGTCCTGGAAGGATAAGGTATTTGAAGGCTGTCACTGCATTCTGTACAGCTAACATTTCTTTTTGACTGATATGCAAGTGAATTTGTCCTGGGCTCTATTTGCTTTGAATGCATTTGTCTGCCATGTGAGCCTCCCATGCATAGTTTAATGCATCTGTTGGCAGGGTTTGGGCGGCGAGTGGCTGAGTGAAAGGGAGTCCCTTGTTGTGGTTGCAAGCCTCTGTCCACCAAAGGAACTCCTTCCTTAGACAAGGAATGATAGGAATCAGTGTTTCCATGTCCTGAGAATGTTGGCACCAGATACTTTTTAAGTACCATTGAAGTTTCCTCATATACAGTCTTGCATATGGAATTAGTAGAATGCATGAGGCCATGAACCCTAGGGCTTGTAGTATTTTTCTTGCAGATAGCTGGGTTTTGATGGCCAGTAGTTTGAAGTAATTTGTCAAATAAACCTGCTTTTCTGGAGCGAGGAATGCTATCTGGGAAGTTATGTTCAAGCTTGCTCCCAGGAATACAATATTTTAGCTGGGTACCAGATGTGATTTCTTTTTGTTGATGGTATACCCCAGGGAAGTTAAGAGTCTCTTTACAAACATCATGTGCTGAAGTAGCAATTCCTGACTGTCCGCCTGAATCAGGCAATTGTCCAAGTATGGGTAAATTTGAATATTTCTCTGCCTGCAGTATGCAATGGCTGGAGCCAGGCACTTTGTGAATACACTGGGCGCCGTAGATAAGCTAAAGGGAAGTGCAGAGAACTGATAGTGCATACAGCCTGCCCTGAAACATAGATATTTCCTGCAAGATTCCCTTATGGGGATGTGCAGATAAGCTTCTTTTAAGTCTAAGGTGACCAGCCAGGAGTCCTTGGCTAGCATAGGAAGCAGCTGCTGGAGTGTAAGCATTTTGAATTTTGGTATCACCAGGAAGGTGTTGAGAATTGACAGATCCGGGATAGGGCGCCAAGAGTTCTCTTTTCTGGGCAACAGGAACAGTCTGAAGTAGAAAGCCTGTCCTCTTTGCTCTACTGGAACAGGTTGAATGGCTCTGATACTGAGAAGAGAAAGTAGTTGCTTTTGAGCCTCTGCCCACTGGTTTGGAGGAAGGTCTGGCAACCCGCTTGGGGATGGCAGTGAGTGGAAGTAGAATCTGTATCCCTGGGATACAGTGTTTAGGACCCATTGGTCCTGGGTAATGTACTTTCAGATTTTTGCATGCAGGGCGAGTTTTCCTCCTAGGGATGCAAGTACTTCGGCATGGCTGGGAAGGATGATAGACATGTCATTGTGAACTTTTTCCATAAAAGAGGGTGGCTTACCACTCCCTGTTTTTGAGGTGGGAGCACTCCATTGTTTAGATTTCTGCATACTCTGAGACTGTAGTCTTTGTGGTCGGTTGCCCCTGGGTTTGGACTGAGAAGGTCTGGGAGGGACTGGAAAGGACCAGTTTTTAGAAGGCCAATGCCTACTGAATCTAGGTGGCTGTGCCTGTAAGAAATCTTTAACAGTTTGCATAGATTTAGCTTTTTCCTCCATCTTTTAAGAACTTCTTCTGCTTTTGTGCCAAACAAACATTCTTGGTTTAATGAAGCATCTAGTAATTTTTCTCTGACATGGTCTGGCAAGATTTGTTCCTTCAGCCAAGCATGCCTTCTCAGTACAGATCCAGTGACAGCAGCCCTGCAAGATGCTTGTAAGGCATCAAAACCACATTGCAAAGTATGTTTACTAACTTGGTTTGCAGAATGCATTAACTCTTGTAAATCTTTATTATCTGTACAATCAGGAATCAACAACATTTTTTGTTTAATTAGTTCCATAATATGCTGCTGGTACTTCAACATGTAAAACTGGCAATTTAAAGCCCTGATGGCAAGAGTTGCAGAGGTATATACCTTCTTACCCCATCTGTCTAAAGCCCTAGAATCCCTGTCCGAAGGGGTAGAGTTTTTGGCTGTAGTAGCCTTAATACCTTTAGGTCTCTGGGAAATGGTCTCTGGATCTGCAGTGGGATTTTTAAAGAGAAATTTGTGAGAGTCAGGTACTCTGTAGTACCTGTCAGGCTTTCTACGAGCTGGAGGTAAAGTATCAGGGGTAAGACTGGATTCCATGAAGACATCATCTACAATATCCAGGACAGGGGGTATAGATAGAAGCCTGTGCTGAGGCAAGTCTAAAAATTCTCTTTTTGGACTGTGGGTAGTCCTGGCATTCCCAGCAGAAATGCTCTCTTAAGGTATGCAAGGTTTCACCGAAAGAAAAGTCCTCTGGAGGGGAAGCAGAGGGAATGGAATCCTCTGCATCTGAATCCTCATAGGTAGATAAAGGCATGCCCGGGTAATCAGACGGATCAGAGTCATCTGACTCATGGTCTGTAGAATCAGAAGGAAAATCAGTTCTTTGTCTTTTAGAGGGGGAAGGCTGGCTTCCCCTAATTAAAGTAATAAGGTCTTCAGCCATTCTAAGCATTTGTTTCTATGGCATGGGAGCTTGAGAATGCGCTTTGGTCGTCGGTTTTCTAGGCATAGGGCGAACTCTGGGCCTGAGAAAAGTACAGTTTTGTACCTACCATAAATGCAGATGTTCGAAGATCCACATTGCTGCAGTCCTTACTTATGGGTAGTCCGCTGTCCTCGGTCGGCCCGAATACCAAAGTATTAGGCTGACGTCGGTCATGGGCGCCTAGATCTGACATCAGAGCGTCAGGGTATAAAGGCGCATGACCGACGTCATATCCTCAGTCTTTTCTTGCCCCAGATGTCAGAAGGCCAAACCAGAAAGGCCACAGCTAAAAACAGAATACCTCCCAAAAACATGCCCAACAACAACCATCACCTAAAGCATAGCACCAAGTCAAACTACAGAGGGGAAGAAGGGAGGGTAAATTGGACTGCAGCAAAGTGGATCTTCGAACATCTACATTTATGGTAGGTACAAAACTGTACTATGTTCTTCATCTCACATTGCTGCAGTCCTTACTTATGGGTAGAATCCCAAAGCAACGGGAAAGGGAGGATGGTAAAAATCATAAAGCATTAGGGGCCGCTAAAATGCCCTGTAAAATTGCAGTGGCAAATCCAGCCCTAGACTTAGAATAAAGAGGAAGGTGGTAATGTTTAGAAAAGGTATGCACTGAACTCCAAGTAGCTGCCTCCAAAATGTCTTTTGTAGCTACCCCTTAGAAAGGCCGTAGAAGTAGCAGTAGCCCTAGTGGAATGAGGCCTGATTCCAGGAATCTCCTTACCATGATGGGAATAACAGAAAGAAATACAAAACCCAATCCATTTAGAAATAGTTTGTTTTGAAACAGGTTTACCCTGTGAACCCAAAGCAAAAGAAACAAACAATTGCTGAGACTGTCTGAACTCCTTGGTTCTGCTCAAATAATAACGCAACTGCCTGTGAATATCCAAAGTATGCAAAATTTTCTCCCCTTTATTTTGGGGGTTTGCATAAAAAGTAGGCAAATGAATAGTTTGATTTAAGGCTACACTAGAAACCACCTTAGGCATAAAGGAAGGATTAGTACGCAAAGATACCCTATCCTTATGAAAAATCAGGAAAGGCTCCACTGCCATGAGGGCCTGTAATTCAGAAACCCTTCTTGCAGAGGTAATGGCCAACAAAAAAGCAGTTTTCCATGACAAATACTTTAACTCGGCAGTAGCTGCAGGCTCAAAAGGTTGTAGAGTAAGTTTTTCCAACACAAAATTGAGATCCCAAGCAGGAGTAGGAGCTCTACGTGGGGGTCTTATATTCTTTGCCCTCTAAGAAATTGCTTAAACCAAGGATGAGAGAATAAAGGAGGATCACAATCATAGTGAGCAGAAATGGCTGCAGCATGGACCTTTATTGAGGAGAAAGACAAACCCTTGTCCAATAACTCAGTAAGATATTGAAGAGCAACACTTAAATCAGGTTTGGAGACATCAAAGTCCTTTCCTTTGCTCCAAATAAAAATCTCCTCCATTTATCAGCGTAAACTTTCCTGGTACTAGGCCTCCTGGCCTCCAAAATAACATTCAAAACTTGTTGTGGAAGCTGAGACCCTCCAGAGTCTAAAACAGAATATGCCAGGCTGTTAGATGTAGAGACTGAATCTTGACATTGAGGAAGTGACTGTCCTCTTGTGACAAAAGGTGCGGAATCAAAGGCAGAGGCCATAGAGGTTCTCGTACTAAGCTCCTCAGTAGTGGGTACCAGTGTTGTCGAGGCCAATCCGGTGCTATCAAAATCATGGTTGGCTTGTCTTGTCTGGCCTTCAAGAGTACCTTGGGAAGAAGAGGCAGAGGTGGAAAGGCATATACATGCATATTGTTCCAACTGAATGATAGAGCGTCCACCTTCCAAGCTGTGTGATGAAATATTTTTGTGCAAAACTTTGGCAACTGGTAATTTAGTGGAGAAGCGTACAGATCTATGTCTGGAGTTCCCCATAACACTGTCAACTGTTGAATAAACAATCAGATGCAACGCTCCGACCCAGAAAACAGTGTTCCCACTAAAATAAATCAGAGTTAAACTTCAAATAAAATCGCAGGAACACTCGGCTGCTTCCAAAACCAAATATCTTCCAAAACTCAACAATTCAAAGAACAATAACTCCCAGTAACCAAGGAACGTTCTTTATTTTATATCCAGTGAGCGCTTTCACCCATGAGGGCTTCTTCAGACTGTACAAAGTGTAGCATAAAGCACAGCCTTAAATAATCATGACTCATTAAACAATCAACATTCAATTTAAAATTTAAACAGACAGTTAAACTGGTATCCATAGCTAAAACTACATAAAAATGCTATCTATTGCTAAAACTTAATAAAAACATAGAGTATAGCTTATGTTCATGTAAATTATTCATATTGCCATATGTCAATAAGTGTTGAGAATATATACTACTTTAACATAGTTAGCTTAACTTGCAAGCATTATTCTTTTAAAACTTTTTTCAGTAAGCATTGCTGTCAATGGTGTTTACAACAAACAACCACTTGATGGCAGCATTGTTATGACCATGCCTGACAAATATGAACTTCCAATTTTAATACTCATGGAAGAAACTTCATGTCATTCCTGTATAAGCATTCCTCATATATTGTTCTAATCTAAGCAAAATCTATACTAAATAACAATGTTTATTAAAACGTAACATTAAAAACAAATCAATGTACCATGTATGTGTAAATACGGTGTATACTGAACAAACTACACCTGTTAAACCTTGAGACTAAAATCACCATCCACTACTGCATTTATGTTCTAGTGGAATATATGTACGTTGTCATCATTATGATATATACTTCTTGGTAAAGTAGTCTCATGTTATGTCTGAAGCATCTAATAAAATCTATACTTATGATGCCTCTAGAATGCTCTCTTTAATCCCTCTTCTTGAGAAAGGGATAGATGTTAATTTTATCATTTAAGCCCGGGGTGATCTGCTTTAAACGAATAATCCATCTAGTTTCATATTCAAGAGTGGTAGTCTCTATGTCACCTCCTCTCAAAGTGCGTATGACGTTCTGTATAATACAGAACTTAAAAGTATGATGTCTACCTTTCTTAGTTACATGTCTGGCCAGAGCATTCTATCATCACATCTCCTTATTGCATAATTATGTTCCCTAATTCTCTCTCTTAGCTCTCTGTTAGTTTTCCTATGTAGAAAGCCGTGCAGGCTAGACATCGAGCTAAATATACAACATTTTCAGTCCTGCAAGTAGTGCCAGTGTGGAATGTGAAAATGTGTCCTGTAGTGGGTAACTTAAATTGTGTGTCTGTATTAATATATTCACATTGATTACAATTATGACAAGGAGTGGTGTTAGTGAGATGAGTTGTATGTTTATTCATGGTCTTGTGACATAATGTCCTCTTCAAATTATTCTTATTTTTGTAACTAAATCTAGGTAGGTCACTCACTAAACTGCTAACGTCATCATCTATTTTTAAGAGATGCCAGTGCCTAGTTAGTATATCCCTGACTTCTGCAATGTCCTTTGTATAATGCATGGATATACTGACAGTTGAGTTCTTAACATCTTGTGTATTGTCTTCTCCATCTATATTATTTACATTATTCGAAAAATATGGACGTGCTCTTGTCTCTCTTAATTTATAGACATCATCAATTGTTTTGTCAATGTCAATGACTTCATAAGACCTCTCTAGTAATCTGTCCTTGAGTCCTGCTAACTCTTCTAAATAGCCAGATTCAGTGGGATTAAGCCTGGATGCTCTCATGACTTGTCCTTTAATGATGTTATCAAAATGTGCTTAGGATGCATACTGCTCCTATGTAAACTGAATTCTGAAACACTCTTTCCTGTGTATTGATGTATTAATGATGCCATTACTTAACTTAATTATATTTACATCTAGGAAAGATATATATTCCATGGAATATGACATGGTGAACTTTAAAAATGACGTCAAATTATTCACTTCCTTTTCAAATTCTAACAAGTCACTAAGTGTTCCTTTCCATACCAGGAAGAGGTCGTCCACAAATCTTTGTAGAAGACAACACTATTCTTAAAGGAAGGAGATGAAACAACTCTTCATTCTCCCATTCAGCCATTACTATGTTGGCGTAGCTATTGGCACAGGATGTGCCCATAGCTACGCCATCTTTCTGTATGTATAATGTTTCATTGAAAATAAAAACGTTATTTTCTAGAATAATTTCCAGAAACATAGTAAGGAGTTCGATAAATTGATTATCCATGTCTGTATATTTCCTAAGGTAGTTTGAAACACTATTAATGCCTACTTCATTGGGAATAACCGTGAAAAGGCTTTTTACATCCAGGGTCACTAAACAGAGTTCTTCAACATCATTCTCATTAGAGAGATATTCATATAATTCAAGAAGGAACTGCTTACTGTCTTTCAAGATGTTAGCATTGCTCTCCAGTACTTTCCTCAGGTGTTGTTCTACAAAAAGGGAGAATGGTTCTGTCAACCATCCACGTCCTGAGACAATCGGTCTCATGGGAGGGTTGTGGAGTCCTTTGTGTATTTTAGGGAGACCCTTCAGAATAGGGATTAATGGGTGTTGGACTTTGAGATACATATAAAAGTCTTTCCTGATTAAGTTACTTTTGACAAGGTCCTCAAGTGTATCATATACTCTGAAGATTCTTGTAATCACTTCATTGATGTTCAATACCTGATAACTGCCTTCATTAATCAACATGTCATTCATGTTCCCAATATAATGTTCCGTACTCATAACAACTAGTGGTCCTCCCTTGTCCGCTGGTACTATTACTATGCTGTCGTCTTCTTTAAGTTTCTGTAAAGCATTTCTCTGTTTAAAAGTCAAGTTATTCTTGTTGTGTTTGTTCTGGCCAGATTTCCTATTGGTATAGTACTCATATAGGTCATTCTCCACTAGTCTCAAATATGTGTCAATAACAGGATGCAAAGGAGGGAGTATGTGCTGACAGGTTTAAATACATTCACTGCTCTATCCCTATCATTCTGACCATAATCAAGTTTCAATTGAAGCTTTCTAACAAACATTCTCACATCGATGACTGTATCTGTGTGCTCACTCATTCTGCTAGGTATGAATGATAGACCTTTCTCTAATACTTCTTTTCATCAGAGCCTAATTCTTTATGTGATAAGTTTATAACTAATGATTCCCTCCTTTGTCCACATTTTCTTTAGGTAGGTCCCACTTGATTGGGTTCCATGTATTTTCTTTTTTGCCTCCCCTGCTCATGGAGCTG